>NW_025814834.1:38450000-38752500 GCF_022079265.1 Lynx rufus | reverse complement strand
TTTTCCAGAGTGGCTGCACCAGCTTGCATTCCCACCAACAATGCAAAAGAGATCCTTTTTCTTCGCATCATCGCCAACATCTGTTGTTGCCTGAGTTGTTAATGTTAGCCATTGTGACAGGTGTGAGGTGGTATCTCAGTGTGGTTTTGATTTGTATTTCCCTGATGATGAGTGATGTTGAGCATTTTTTCACGTGTCAGTTGGCCATCTGGATGTCTTTGGAGAAGTGTGTATTCATGTCTTTTGCCCATTTCTTCACTGGATTATTTGGTTTTTAGGTGTTGAGTTTGATAAGTTCTCTGTAGATTTTGGATACTAATCCTTCATCTGATACGTCATTTGCAAATATATTCTGGATTATTTGGTTTTTAGGTGTTGAGTTTGATAAGTTGTCTGTAGATTTTGGATACTAATCCTTCATCTGATACGTCATTTGCAAATATCTTCTCCCATTCTGTTGGTTGCCTTATAGTTTTGCTGATTCTTTCCTTCCCTGTGCAGAAGCTTTTTATTTTGATGAGGTCCCAATAGTTCATTTTTGCTTTTGTTTCCCTGGCCTCCAGAGATCTGTTGAGTAAGAGGTTGCTGTGGCCGAGTTGAAAGAGGTTTTTCCTGCTTTCTCCTCTAGGATTTTGATAGCTTCCTATCTTATGTTTAGGTCTTTCATCCATTTTGAGTGTATTTTTATGTATGGTGTAAGAAAGTGGTTCAGGTTCATTTTTCAGCATGTCACTGTCCAGTTTTCCGAGCCCCATTTGCTGAAGAGACTGTCTTTATTCCATTGGATATTCTTTTCTGCGTGGTCAAAGATTAGTCAGCTATATGTTTGTGGGTCCATTTCTGGGTTCTCTATTCTGTTCCACTGAGTGTCTGTTTTTGTGCCAGTACCATACTGTCTTGATGATTATAGCTTTGTAATACAGCTTGAAGTTAGGATTGTGATGTCTCCACCTTTGGTTTTCTTTTTCAAGATTTCTTTGGCTATTTGGAGTCTTTTCTGGTTCCATACAAATTTTAGGGTTTTTTGTTTTCGTTTTTGTTTTTGTTTTAGCTCTGTGAAGAATACTGGTGTTATTTTGATAGGTATTGCACTGAATGTGTAGATTGCTTTGGGTAGTATTGACATTTTAACAATATTTGTTCTTCCTATCCAGGAGCATGGAATCTTTTTCCATTTTTTTGTGTCTTCAATTTTTTTATAAGCTTTCTATAGTATTCAGTGTATAGATTTTTCACCTCTTTGGTTAGATTTATTCCTAGGTATTTTATCGTTTTTGGTGCAATTGTAAATGGGATTGAACCTTGATTTCTCTTTCTGCTGCTTCATTGTTGGTGTATAGGAATGCAACCGATTTCTTTGCATTGATTTTATAGACTTTGACTTTGCTGAATTCATGGATCAGTTTTAGCAGTTTTGGGGTGGAATCTTTTGGGTTTTCCATATAGAGTATCATGCCATCTACGAAGAGTGAAAGTTTGACCTCCTCCTGGCTGATTTGGATGCCTTTTATTTCTTTGTGTTGTCTGATTGCTGAGACTAAACCTTCCAATACCATGTTGAATAATAGTGGCGAGAGTGGACACCCCTGTCTTGTTCCTGACCTTAGGGGGAAAGCTCTGTTTTTCCCCATTGAAGATGATATTAGCAGTGGGTCTTTCGTATATAGCTTTTATGATCTTGAGGTATGATCCTTCTATCCATACTTTCTTGAGGGTTTTTATCAAGAGAGGATGCTGTGTTTTGTCAAATGTTTTCTCTGCATCTATTGAGAGGATCATGTTCTTGCCCTTTCTTTTATTGATGTGATGTATCACATTAATTTGTGGATATTGAACCAGCCCTGCATCCCAGGTAAAATCCCGCTTGGTCGTGGTGAATAATTTTTCTAATGTATTGTTGGATCTGGTTTGCTGGTATCTTGTTGAGGATTTTTGCATCCATGTTCATCAGGGAAATTGGTCTATAGTTCTCCTTTTTAGTGAAGTCTCTGTCTGGTTTTGGAATCAAGGTAATGCTGGCTTGCTGGCTTCATAGAAAGAGTTGGAAGTTTTCCTTCCATTTCTGTTTTTTGGAACACCTTCAAGAGAATAGGTGTTATCTCTTCTTTAAATGTTTGGTAGAATTCCCCCAGAAAGCCATCTGGCCCTGGACTCTTGTTTTTGGGAGATTTTTGATTACTGATTCAATTTCCTTACTGGTTATGGGTCTGTTCAAATTTTCTATTTCTTCCTGTTTCAGTTTTGGTAGTTTATATGTTTTTAGGAATTTGTCCATTTCTTCCAGATTGCCCATTTTATTGGCATATAATTGCTCATAATGTTCTCTTATTATTGTTTGTATTTCTGTGGCGTTGGTTGTGGACTCTCCTCTTTCATTCTTGATTTTATTTACTTGGGTCCTTTCCTTTTTCTTTTTGATCAAACTGGCTAGGGGGTTATCTATTTTGTTAATTGTTTCAAAGAACCAGCTTCTGGTTTCATTGTTCTGTTCTACTATGTTTTTTGGTTTCCATAGCATTGGTTTCTGCTCTAATCTTTGTTATTTCCTGTCTTCTGCTGGTTTGAGGTTTTACTTGCTGTTCTTTTTCCAGCTCTTTAAGGTGTAAGGTTAGGTTGAGTATCTGTGACCGTTCTTCATTCTTTAGGAAGGCCTGGATTGCTATATACTTCCCTCTTATGACCGCCTTTGCTGCATCCCAGAGGTTTTGGGCTGTGGTGTTACCATTTTCATTGGCTTCTATGTACTTTTTAATTTCCTCTGTAACTTCTTGGTTAGCCCATTCATTCTTTAGTAGGATGATCTTTAGTCTCCAAGTATTTATCTTTCCACATTTTTTCTTGTGGTTGATTTTGAGTTTCATAGCATTGTGGTCTGAAAATATGCACGGTATGATCTCAGTCTTTTTGTACTTGTTGAGGGATGATTTGTGTCCCAATATGTGATCTGTTCTGGAGAACATTCCATGTGCACTGGAGAAGGATGCATATTCCGCTGCTTTAGGAAGAAATGTTCTAAATATATCTGTTAAGTCCATCCGGTTCAGTGTGTCATTCAAAGCCATTGTTTCCTTGTTGATTTTCTGATTAGATGATCTGTCCATTGCTGTAAGTGGGGTGTTGAAGTCCCCTACTGTTATGGTATTATTATCAATGAGTTTCTTTATGTTTGTGCTTAATTGATTTATATATATGGGTGCTTCCACATTTGGAGAATAAATGTTTACAATTGTTAGATCTTTTTGATGGATAGACCCCTTAATTATGATATAATGCCCTTCTTCATCTCTTGTTACAGTCTTTGTTTTAAAGCCTAGATTGTCTGATATAAGTATGGCTACCCTGGCTTTCTTTGGCTGACCATTAGCTTGATAGATGGTTCTCCATCTCCTTACTTTCAGTCTGAAGGTGTCTTTAGGTCTAACAGTTTTTTGTTCTTTTGTTTTGCCTTTCAGATTCCACATAGAAGTGAATGGTATTTGTTTTTCTCTGACTTACTTCACTTAGCATAATACCCTCTGGGTCTGTCCATGTCATTGCAAATGGCAAGATTTCATTCTTTTTTATGGGTGAGTGATATTCCTGTATGTGTGTACACATTTGTGCCTTCTTTATATATTTTGGACATTTAACCTCTTATCAGATATACCATTTGTAAATATTTTCTACCATTCAGTAGTTTACCTTTTCATTTTGCTGATAGTTTCCTTCATGCATAAACTTTTTACTTGATATATTCCCAATTGTTTATTTTTGCTTTTGCTTCCCTTGTCTGCAGGTACAGATCCAAAAAAATACTACTAAGACCAATATCTAAGAGTTTACTCCCTATTTGTTCTTTTGGGAGTTTTATGGTTTCAAGTCTTACATTGAGGTCTCTAAATCATTCTGACTTTATTTTAGTGTATGCTGTAAGAAAGTGGTCCGGTTTCATTCTGTCGCATGTAGCTGTTCAGTTTTCCCCAGTACCATTTAGTGAAAAGACTGTCTTTTCCCCATTGTGTATTCTTGCCTCCTCAGTTATAGATTAATTGACTATATAAGTGTGGCTCTCATTCCATTCCATTGATCTATGTGTCTGTTTTTGTGCCAGTACCATACTGTTTTTATTAATATAGCTGTGTGGTATTGTTTAAAACCTGGCCTTGTGGGGCGCCTGGGTGACTCAGTCAGTTAAGCGTCCGACTTCAGCTCAGGTTATGATCTCACAGTTTGTGAGTTCGAGCCCTGCATTGGGCTCTGTGCGACAGCTTAGAGCCTGGAGCCTGCTTCAAATTCTGTCTCCCTCTCTCTGTGCTCCTCCCCTGCTCGTGCTCTGTCTCTCTCTCCTTCAAAAGTAAATAAAAACATTAAAAAATAAATTAAAATAAGATAAAATAAAATAAGATAAAATAAAATAAAATAACATCTGGCCTTGTGATACCTCCAGCTTTGTTCTTGTTTCTCAAGATTGCTTTGGCTATTTGGGGTCTTTTGTGGTTTCATATGAACTTTAGGATTATTTATTAAGAGTTCTGTGAAAAATACTATCGGTATTTTGATAGGTATTGCATTTAATCTGTACATTGGGTAAAATGGACATTTAAAAAGAATTTTTAAGTTTGAGAGAGAGAGCATGCACTCACAATCCGGGGGCAGGTGGTACAAAGAGAAGGAGAGACAGAATCCCAAGCAGGCTTCACATCATCAGCACAGAGTTTTCTCTGTGTTTTTGGGGTTTTGGGGGTTTTCTATATATCGCATTATATAATATGCAAATAATGGCAGTTTACTTCTTCCTTACCAATTTGAATGCCTTTTTTTTTTTTTTTTTTTTTTTTTGTCTGATTGCTGTGGGGTATGACTTCTATTACTATGTTGAATAAAGGTGATGAGATTGGATGTCCTTGTCTTGTTCCTGATCTTGGAAAGCTTTTAGTTTTTCACCATTGAGTATGATGTTCACTGTTGGTTTTTCATATATGGCTTTTATTATGTTGACGTATGTTTCCTCCAACCCTACTTTGTTGAATTTTTATCACGAATGGATGTTGTATTTTGCTTAATGCTTTTTTCTGAATCTATTGAGATGATCGTATGGTTTTTATCCTTACTCAATGTATTGATGATATTTTTAATGTGTTGTTGGATTCAGTTTGCTAGTATTTTGTTGATGATTTTGGCATCTGTGTTCATCAGAGATAATGGCCTAGAGTTTTCTTTTTAGTAGAGTCTTTGTCTGGTGTTGGTATCAGGGTAATGCTGGCCTTGTGGAATGAATTTGGAAGTTTTTCTTCCTCTTCTGTATTTTGGGGATAATTTGGGAAGGAAGAAGAGCCGTAAAAAAAGAATGAAATCTTGCCATTTGCAGTGACATGGATGGACCTAGAGGGTATTAAGCTAAGTGAAATACGTCAGAGAAAAACAAATACCACAGGATTTTACTTCTATGTGGAATTAAAGGCAAAACAAAAGAACAAAAAACTGGAAACAGATTCATAAATACAGAAAACTGGTGGTTGACAGAGGGGAGAAGGGTGGAGGAATGGGTGAAATAGATGAAGGGGGGATTAAGAGATATAAACTTCCGGTTATGAAATAAATAAGTGACAGGGATGAAAAGTACAGCACAGGGAATAATGTTATAATAACTTTGTATTGTGACATATAGTAACTACATTTATAGTAAGCACTTTGTAATATATATAATTATTGATTCACTGTGTTGTACATCTAAAATTATATAGTATTGTATGTCAACTATGCTTCAATTAAAAATTTTTTTTAAATGTAGGGGCGCCTGTGTGGCTTAACCATTTAAGTATGTGACTTCAGCTCAGGTCATGATCTCACGGTTTGTGAGTTTGAGCCCCGCATCAGGCTCTGTGCTGACAGCTCAGAGCCTGAAGCCTACTTCAGGTCCTGTGTCACCCTCTATCCCTGCCCCTCCCCTGCTCACACACTGTCTGTCTGTCTGTCTGTCTGTCTCTCTCTCAGAAATGAATAAACATTTAAAAAAGGTTTTTTTTTTTAATGTAGTTAATGAAACCACAGTAGTATTAGCAGAACCTGTTACTTTAAATGTTTAGAAGTCATCTGTGAAGCCATCTGATCCTTGACTTTTATGTATTGGGAGGTTTTTTTTGTTTTTTTTTTTTTTTTTACAGATTCAGTTTTATTACTAGTAATCAGTCTGTTCAAATTTTCTATCTCTGATTCAGTTGAGGGAGATTGTATGTTTCTAGGAATTGATCTACTTTTTTCTAGGTTGTCCAATTTGCTGGCATTTAATTTTTCATAATGGTGTCTTATAATAATTTGTATTTCTGTGATATGGTAGTTATTTCTTCTTCATTTCTGATTTTATTTGAGTCTTCTTTTTCTTGATGAGTTTGGCTAAAGGTTTATCAGTTTTGTCTGTCTTTTCAAAGAACCAGCTCTTGGTTTCATTGATCTTTTCTATTCTTTCAGTCTCTATTTTGTTTATTTCTACTTTAATGTTCATTATTTCCTTCCTTCTGCTGGCTTTGGGCTTTGTTTTTCATTTTCTAGCTCCTTTAGGTGTAAGGTTAGGTTGTTAATATGAGATTTTTCTTTTTCCTTGAGGTAGGCCTGTATTGTTGTACACTTCCCTCTTAGAAGTGCTTGTGTTGCATCATGTGTCATTTGATTAGAACATTTGGTCCATTTACATTTAAAATAATTACGGATAGGTACTTATTGGCACTTTGTTCATTGTTTTCTGATTGTTTTTGTTTGAGGTTCATCTTATTTACCTATAAACTGAGGAGGGGAAAGCATACCTCTCATCTACTTTTCACTAGGAAAGCTAGTCAACATTACAAACTAGGTATATAGATTATTACAGGCACAGAAGAGCCTTCTCCTTTGTGAAACTAATGATCTCATAAAAACTATGACCAATGATTTTGACCTTCTTTCATCTTTCCCAAGAGAAATTAAATGTATTGTTAAGTATATAAGAAAAAAAAAAAAAACAAATGTTCATAGCCAACTTAAAGCTAAATTTTGGCTGGGAATAGGATACATTTTAAAATTAATTAATGAGCTGATATCTATTTAACCTTTTAGACCTCAGTTATATCCTTAGAAGGTATCCTCAGAATCTTAAAGAAAATATTACTTTCTACTCCTATTTCTACAACAAGGGCTTAAAATTTTTGATAGTCTTTGAAAGCTGAAACACTTGAAACTATTGACTCACTGGTGTTTTTATGTCATACCTTGGGTTGGCACATTCCAGACTGACTTCATCAACCCAAGGGAAAGTGCTCTTAAAGCATAATACCCTTGCAATAGTTTAAAGGAAGAGCTGCATACTAAGCATAATCAAAATAGTCTGCTGTGTTCTCTCTAAATTGGATAATTGATTAAAAATATTACCTATGAATCATTTGATGAAAGATTACATTGTAGAATTGACTTCATGATTGGTATAAACACTTGGTTTCAGGTGTTAATGTAGACTGTGTCAGAAACTGCTTTCCCTATTCAAACATGGTATGAATTACATTTTCAGTGCTATATTCTATTCCATTTTATAAATATACCAAAATAGATTTATCCTTTCTTCTGTTGATGGATATTTAGGTAGTTTCCAGTTTCTTACAAACAACACTAAAATGATGAACTGTTGTACAGGTCGCCTTGTATTCATGTAAAAAATTCTCTAGCTAGTATAATTCTCAGAAGAAGAATTACTAGGTTGTAGGATTTACAGATCTTGAATTTTACTGGAGTTTATTAAATTTCTCCTGAAAGTAGTTCTATCAGTCTTGAAAGCAGTCTTTAAAAAATTTTTTTTAATTATTATGTTTATTTACTTTGAAAGAGAGAGAGAGAGAGAGACAGAGTGTGAGTGGGGGAAGGGCAGAGACAGAGGGAGACACAGAATCCGAAGCAGGCTCCAGGCTCTGAGCTATCAACATAGAGCCCGATGTAGGGCTCGAACTCACAAACTGTGAGATCGTGACCTGAGCTGAAGTTGGACGCTTAACCAACTGTGACACCCAGGTGCCCCAAAAGCAATCTTTGAGTATAGAGTTACATGTGCTAAAATACATCAATTTTTTTTTAACGTTTATTCATTTTTGAGAGAGAGAAAGAGAGGCAGAGTACAAGTAGGGGAGGGGCGGAGAGAGAGGGAGACACAGAATCCAAAGCAGGCTCCAGGCTCTGAGCTGTCAGCACAGAACCTGATGTGGGGCCTGAACCCACAAACCATGAGATCATGACCTGAGCCAAAGTCAGCTACCTAACCAACTGAGCTTACCCAGGTGCCCCTAACATAGATCAATCTTATAAAATAATACTGTACACTGTTTAGGGATACATTTATGGTAAAATTGTTAAAAAGGATTAAAAATGATGAACAAAGGACCTTGACCTAAGTTACTGCAGTTCCTGAGACTGGCTGATAAGCTAATAATGGAAGTTGCTTGACTTTTAATGACACAGAAAAACCAGATCTCTGAGCGGCAGCACAATTTATTTGCTTCTGTGTTCTTTCCCATGTGAATGTCCTGAATTAGAAATCATGCCAAATAAGACACTCAATACAAAATTTAAAGTGCTTGTAGATGAGAAAATCCCATCTAAAAAGTTTCAGGGCATTTTACTGTGTGCCCAGAGGCTGAGTTAGGGCAAATTATCTGAGGAATATTGTAGAATAAGGATATTCTGTTTGCTTGAAGAAAAGCAAATCTCAAAGTCTTCAGAGTTATTCAGCCCATTTTCCATTAGATTCTATGGGTTAACAACAGCTTGCTTGTTTAAAATGAGAATAATTGTTGCATGAATACTTCCCTTTAGAGGCAGTCATTTTAATTCTGAACCTTAAGTGAAAGTCATGATTAACTTACTGATGGTTTTAGGGAGCCATAGCACACATTTTATAATGTACACTGTGGAAAAGAGCAACAGAAACAGGCAGAGATAAAAGAAGGATTCTGCTTGATAGAACAAGAGAGATTTCCTGAGACAAAATGTATTTTTATGCAGTCCTTCAAAAAAAAAAATACTAATATTAGCAATCAAAATTTAACAGTTCCTGAAAGTGTGCAGTAACTCCAGCCAAGAAGTGTTTTCCCTCCACAGGTAGGAAACAAGACACAGAGAAAGGAAAAAGTCGATTTAAGTAAAAAATTTTGGATGACATTTTGTCTGATTCGGGGATTCATTATTGATTTGTATGAAAGGGTTGGATATAAAGGGAAGAAAATGTGGGAAAACACAATTTGGAGATTAGTGAGTAAATATTAATGATTTTATTCCCCCAAATGATCATTTTCTTTAAAGAGAAAGCTGTAATTATCTTTCTCAGTTAAAGTATAATTCATCATATAAGAATTTCATTTACTCAGATTTTATAATTCTGTCAGTAAAACACAAGAGTCTGTGTCATCTACTTGCACGTTGACAATTCTAATTATCCATAGCCAAAATGGTTTTTGAATGTTAGGTATCACAATTTTTTTTTAAGTTGAAATTATTACCCCCAAAGTCTCACTGTTATATTCATAAGTCATGTTAATTTGGAGTTTCTAAAAAAATTCTTGAATGTTTATTTTTGAGCTAGAGAGAGAGAGACTGAATGTGAACAGGAGAGGGGCAGAGAGAGAGGGAGACACAGAATCCGAAGCAGGCTCCAGGCTCTGAGCTGTCAGCACAGAGCCCAAGGCAGGGCTCAAACTCACAAGCTGGGAGATCATGACCTGAACGGGAAGTTGGATGCTTAACCAACTGAGCTACCCAGGTGCTGCTGGAGTTTTCATAAGCAATAGAAACCAAATGAGTTATCTCAGTATGTATAAATGGCTATAGCCTACTTTTAGCTATTGAAATAAGCTCTGAGAGTTGAAATAGCAATCTTTACATGATTAGAAAAACTTAGGATTGCTTCTACAAGTTTTAAGGATTCTCTGTGATTTTTCCAAACTCATGACATCTTTTTCCTTTTAAAATATGTAAATATATATATATAATTACTCTTTATTTTATTATTCTTCTGTTTTATCCTAGATAAAAGTTAAACAGTTAGAAGAACAACTACATTCTTTTACTGAAACCAGTTCACAGAATGACCATCTACGCAAGTTGAACAAGGCTCTAGAGGGCAGCTATATGCAGGTGTGATTAATAGCTATAAAAAAAAATTGCTGTTATATTGTTTTAATTAGGTTTTAAGAAATTGATGCCTTTCTCTCCACCTTACCATACAGTCCCAGAAAGATGAATATTCTTTCACTTGACTCAATTCAACAAACATTTTTTAAACACCCGCAATGTACAGGGTTTTGCTAAACTGTAGAGAAATAAACATACCTGAAGCAGGATTGGGATACTCAACTTATGTTCTAATTGGAGGCTTAGGAATATACTCATAAACTTTATTATAGATTTAGAAGTTAAGTCTTTCAGAAGCAAAATAGAGTGAGCGTTCATAGGGAGCATCATTATAATGAAAGCATTGAGAAACACTTTCATAGAGGAAATGGTTTTTTAATTATAGGCAAACGTAGAACTCAGTGGCAACAAGATAGAACTGCAGGAGACAGCTCACTTGAAAGAGGTGTTAGTGGTATAAATGCTTACTTGTCATCAGGGTGACTGCTGAGGCTACAATCCTTTTGTAAGTCACATAACATTTTAACAAATGAATAGAGAAAGTTAGACAAACAAGATACAAAACATTTAGTGAAGAAAATAATCCAAGAATGTGTAACCAAAAGAAAGTGATTCATTTCAGTGATTTACAAATTTACCATGTGTGCATTTTTTTTTTTTTTACTCAAATATGTTTGACTTCTATTAGCTATAATATTTCTGTTTCTATACCCTTGGTAACCAAGGAGCTAGAATGTGTCTTCAAATAGAATACTGTTAGGGTTCTAACCATCTGACTACTAGAAAAGAGGGCCTCATTAGATATACTCTCCTACAGGGAATTTGATTTAAGGAAGGCTTGTTTCTTCACCAGGACAACTTTACAGTGTGATTTCTTCGTTCTGAAAGCAAAGGAACACATTTTCAAGTATATTTTCTATCACAGCTTCATTAGAACTTTGTGTTGTTCCTCTTCATAAAAGGAGCGCTCATTGAAAAATAACTCTAGGTTTAGTTGTTTTACTGTTTTTGATTGGTGATGCCTCCAAGAAAAAGGAAATCTCCGGAGAGGCCTGCATCTTCGAAATTCTTTGAAGGCTATAGGCCCCATGTAAACAATATAAAGGAAAGAACTTCATCAGTTGGTTTACCCAGTGTTATTCCAAACTCTGCACGCCGTGTGACCTTTGCATCTAACCTCACTTCTTTGAGAGCTTCTCAGGAGATTGGAGACTCTAGAATCTCTCTAAAGACTCTTTTGAATGCTATTAAAACCATGGAGGGAAGACTGGAAGGTAAAATAGACATTCTTGCTTCAAGACCATTAATAAATGAATCACCAAATTTTTTTAAACAGGATTCGGTAAGTGGAGACCACAAACTAAATCATAAGGAAATTTCAGATTTATACAACAATGAAGAAAAGTAGTAACAATTCAGAAAGATAATATATGGAGGTATGAGTAACAAGAAAGTTAGGTTCTTCACAGATAAGAAAAATTGACAATGTGGATTGAAACCATTATTTTGGTTATCACATGGTTAATTTTTAGACATAGAAAGATTTTGATTAACAGCCATTTTTTTTAATATGATTTTGAATTTTTACAAATTCAAAACATCCACCTAATCTTTTTTTTTTTAATCTCTTTTTTTTTTAAACGTTTATTTATTTTTGAGACAGAGAGACAGAGCATGAATGGGGGAGGGTCAGAGAGAGGGAGACACAGAATCTGAAACAGGCTCCAGGCTCTGAGCTGTCAGCACAGAGCCCGACACGGGGCTCAAACTCACGGACTGCGAGATCATGACCTGAGCCGAAGTCGGCCGCTTAACCGACTGAGCCACCCAGGCGCCCCTCCACCTAATCTTAATATTCATGGTAAAATGTTTCAAGCCTGATTTTAAAATAGAAATACATTAATCAAAGCCCTAAGAACTTGAACATTGGAGAAAAATTTTTTTGAGTATTATCTTAGTTTTAGGTTGTTTTTAGATGTGAACCTTACAGTATAGTCTGAATGCCTTAACCAAGTTATTGGTGAAAATTATCATAATAAAATTGAAAACAACAACTGCTTAATAAGAAAAGCATGAACCAACATTTATTGAGAGCCTATCATGTCTCAGGCTTTTCTTTATTTATGAGAGAGCATGTGAGCGGGGAAGAAGAGCAGAGGGAGAGAGAGGGAGAATCTTAAGTAGGCTCAGGGCAGAGCCCAATGTGGGGCTTGAACCCATGACCCTTGGCCACAATGAAGAGTCAGAGGCTCAACTGACTGAGCCACCCAGGTGCCCCTGGAAATTATTTTTGAAAGAAAACCTTTGAGAGCATACATCTTTGCTTGATGTTTAAAAATAGAAAGTTCTGTATCTTGTCTTCTAGAGTTGGTAGCTATTTAGATATTTTCTCTAAACATTTTTGCTAGTGACATTTTCATATGTATCTTAAAAACCCTGGTAAAAGTATATATCCTTCCTTGTGTCCGTTTCTAGAACAAAATTCTGTAGGTTTTCAGAGCCTATGAATTGGCATCCTTTGTAATATTCTTAGATCCTTAAAGAAAAAAGTATTTCAAATGTTACAGGTAAAAAGTTTTAAGGAAGTGTAATGTTGAGGAAGATGTGGGGAAAACATATTCTTTGTTGTTGCTGTTGGAAGTGTAAAATGGTACAACTTCCTGTGGAAGACAGTTTAATATCTATCATTTCACCCCACAGTCGTACTTCTAGGACTTTCTCCTTCAGATATACTAGCTTATACATATGACATGTTTACAAGATTACTTATTGAAGTATTGCTTGTTAATAGCAAAAGACTGGAAGTAAGCAAAATTTCATCAATAAGACACTACCTAAGTATATCATGGTGTATTCATGGTTTGGAATACTGCTCGAACATATGTATATAGTATATACATACATATGTATGTATGTATTATTAGGTTAAAAGAACCAAGGCTCAGAAGAGTATACATAATATTTTATTATTTGTAGTAGAAGGGGTAGGAGAATAAAAAATATATCCATATGTGAGTACATATAGATATTTTCAATTATAATGCATAGAATATCTCTATCATGGATAATAATGATATAATAATAATAATAATTGGCAACATTATTTTTGAGGAGGGAAACCAGGTGACTGGGAAATTTTCCACTTTACCCTTTTGTATCTTAAAAGTAATGTGAATGTGGGACACCTGGTGGCTTAGTCAGTTGGGCAGCCTGCTTGGGCTCATGTCATGAGCTCATGGTTTGTAAGTTCGAGCACCACATTGGGGTGTGTCAGTTGTGCTGACAGCTCAGAGCCTGGAGCCTGGTTTGGATTTCGTGTCACCCTCTCTCTCTGCCCCTCCCCCACTTGCGCTCTGTCTCTCAAACATAAAAATAAACATTAAAAATAAAGAATAATGTGAATGTGCTACCAATTCAAAATCATTTAATGAACATTTCATTTTCAACAAAAGTGAAGGTAGAGAAAGGATGATCTTTTCAACAAATGGCACTGGAGCAGTTGGATATCCATATGCAAAACCAAAAAACCTTTGATCCATACCTCACACTATATATAAAAATTAAAATGCATCAGAGTCCTAAATGTAAAATCTTAAACTGTAAAACTTGTAGAAGAAAATGTAGGAGGAAATCTTTGTTATCTTGGATTACTCAGAGATATCTTAGATTTGACATCAAAAGCATGATCCCTAAAGGGGGGAAAAACGGATGCACTGACACCTTATGCTCTTTAAAGTGTTAAGAGAATGAAGACACAAGCTATAGACTGGGAGAAAATATTTGCAAATCACATATCTGATAAAGGCATTGTCTCCAAGAATGTATTAAACTCTTAAAACTCATTAAGAAGAAAACAACTCCATGGAGCACGTGAGGGGCTCAGTTGGTTAAGCGTCTGACTTTGTCTCAGGTCATGGCCTCATGATTTGTGAGTTCAAGCCCCAAGTTGAGCTCTGAGCTGATAGCTGGGAGCCTGGAGCCTGCTTTGGATTCTCTGTCTCTCTCGCCGCCCCTCCCCTGCTTACGCGTGTGCTCTCTCAAAAATAAATAAACATTAAAAAAAAATAAAGGTTACAAAAAAGAAAACTCAAAAAAAAAAAAAGAAAGATATTTGGATGATAAATAAGTAGTTGAAAAGATGTTAAACATCAGTCATTAGGGAAATGCAAATTAAAACTGCAGTGAGATACACATCTATTAGAATGTATAAAACTGAAAAACTGTTCATACCAAGTATTCGTGAGGATGTAGAACAACTGGAACTCTCATAACACTGCTGAAGGGAATGTCAGATGGTATAACCGCTCTGAAAAATGCTTTGATAGTTTCTTTAAAAATAAAACACTACGTATAACCCAGCCATTCCACTTCTAAGCAAAGATAAATGAAAGCATATGTCTACCCAAGACTTGTACACAGCTCTTCACAGCAGCTTATATCTTAAAGCCGGAAGCAACTCAAGTGTTCAGAAGGTGAATGGATAAGTAAACTGTGGTATGTTCTACAACACTCTTCAGCAACAGAAAGGATTGAACTACTGCTACATCAAAATTAATCTCAAAATAATTATGCTGAGTGAAAGAAGCCATACAAAAAAAAGAGTACATACAATATAATTCCATTTATATAAAATTCTAGGAAAAAAAACTATTGTGACAGAAAACAGATTAGTTGTGTGGAGGTGTGGGAACAAGGAGAGACAGAAAGGAGAGATTACAAAAAGGCATGAGGGAACTTTTTTTTTTTTTTTAATGTTTATTTATTTTTGAGAGAGAGAGTATGAGGGAGAAGCAGAGCGAGAGACACAGAATCTGAAGCAGGCTCCAGGCTCTGAGCTGTCAGCACAGAGTCCACTGCAGGCTCTAACCCACCAAACTTGAGATCAGGACCTGAGCTGAAGTCAGATTCTCAACGGACTGAGCCACTCAGGCGCCCCCATGAGGGAACTTTTGAGATGATGGAAATGGCTTATCTTGATTATGGCTTCAAGAGCTTATACACGTCAGAACTATACTTTAAATATACACAGCTTCTTGCAGGTCATTTTTACCTCGGTAATGCTGATAAAAAAGAATTGTGTGAATGTATTACCTATACAAAAGTTAATTATATTAAAACGTTTAACATTTTTAAAATGACAGAACTGTAGAGATTGAGAACAAATTATTGGTTGCCGCAGGACTGGGGATGGGTTTGGGAGAGTGTGTATATACACAAAGAAGTAGCAAATGTGAATTCTTTTGTGGTGATGGAACGGTTCTGATTGTGATTGTGATGGTTCGTGAATAATGTGCACGACATCAGATTACATACAGCTATGTGCGCACTCAGAGATGAATGCAGGTTTTTAAAAAAGTGGTGAAAACTGTGTAAGTTCTGTGGGCCAGTTAATCTAGTGAACAGTAATGCACCAGAGTCAGTTTCCTGATTTTGATGTTGAACTACAGTAGTGTAAGATGTCTCCACACCATTAGGAGCAGGGTGAAGAATACATGGGATTCTTTTCACTACTTTTGCAACATCCTGTGAATCTAATTATTTCAAAAATTTTTAAAAATAATATTTAAAATACTGTGATCATTTGAATGTGTAGAAAAAAGAAAAAAAGTATTTCAAGGATATAAAATTCTCATACTTCTAATTAGGATGCATTCTTCTATAACAGTATTTTCTTGACGCTACTTATTCATCTTGGCTTTTGTTAGATTCTTTCAGTTGTTATACAGTAAAACCTTGGATTGTTCTGCGAGTGCTCTGCAAGACAAGCAAACATTTCTTAAAATTTTAACTTGATAAAGGAGCGATGTCTTGCAATATGAGTAGTGTGTGAGGCCAGACATCACATGATCACAACTGAGCTGATGGTTCTTGAAATTTGCTTTGAGGGGCGCCTGGGTGGCTCAGTTGGTTAAGCGGCCGACTTCAGCTCAGGTCACGATCTCGCCGTCCATGAGTTCGAGCCCCATGTCGGGCTCTGTGCTGACAGCTCAGAGCCTGGAGCCTGCTTCTGATTCTGTGTCTCCCTCTCTCTCTGCCCCTCCCCCGTCCATGCTCTGTCTCTCTCTGTCTCAAAAATAAACGTTAAAAAAATTTTTTCTTTTTTAAATTTGCTTTGATACACAAGTGCTTTGGATTACAAACATGTTTCCGGAATGAATTATGCTCTCAAACCAAGGTTTTACTGTATTTTTAAATTCCAGGATAATCAGTCCACCACCCCCACCATTTTACATCTAACCTTCATAGTCTTATCTCCTTTATCACTTACCCTGTATTTTCATGGAGATTGACATATATTAGGTTTGCTCATGTTTATTCACACAGATTTTTTTTTTTTTTGCTTTGTAGTTTTCTTTAAAGGGAAAAGTAGCTAATAAAGTTGTTTTTTTTATTATAGTGGATGAGCATATTTAATTAAACATTTTAAGTTTGGTGTCCAAATTGCTTTTTCTTATTCTAATTGCTGATTTATAGTGCTTTAGACAAATTATTTATCATTCCTTGTTTTCTACTAAGGTGAAATCCATTCTTGAAAAGAATGAAGAGGAGCTCTCCCGAGCAGTGAAGTGTCGTGATGCAGCCCTAAAAGAGAGTCAGAAGTTGAAAGGGGACCTTGAGGCTTTGGAGGACAGAGAGAGCAAGAAGGCAAGGCATCAATCCTTTTTGAAAGTTTGTTATTGAAATGAGATACTTAAGAAATCTTGCGCAAGTCAAGTCGTATTCCTTCATTTCTTGTTACCTTTGGTAAGAACGAGGATTGATCAGAGGAGCTTTTTTTTTTTAAGATAACTTTAGAAGAGCTGTAAAATATTTTCCTTAAAAATACGTGATTTAATTCCCAATTGTTTTTGTTTTTGTTTTTTATTTTTTTAAACGTTTATTTTTGAGAGAGCACACGAGAGCAGGGGAGGGGCACAGAGAAAGGGAGACAGGATCCAAAGCAGACTCCACCCTGACAGCAGACAGCCCCACTTGGGGCTCTGACACATGAACTATGAGACCACGACGTGAACCACAGTTGGACGCTTAACAAACTGAACCACCCAGGTGCTCCTGTTTTTGTTTTAGAGAGAGAGGGAGCATGTGCGCACAAGCAGGAGAGAGGGGCAGAGGAAGAGAGCAGGAGAATCTTAAGCAGGCTCCACACTCAGTAGAGCCTGATGCAAGGCTGGATCCCGCAACAGTGGGTTCCTTACCTGAGCCGAAATCAAGACTCAGACATTCAACTGACTGAGCCACCCAGGCGCTGCTAACTGCTGTTGGTTTTGGTTTTTATTTTATTTTATTTTATTTTATTTTATTTTATTTTATTTTATTTTATTTTATTTTATTTTATTTTATTTATTTTATTTATGAATGAATGAAAGAGAGAGTCAGCACAGGCTGGGGAGAGCCAGAGCGAAAGGGAGAGAGAGTATCTGAAATGTGCTCTGCCTTGACAGCAGGGAGCCCAGTGCGGGGCTCACACTAAGAAACTATGAGATCATGACCTGAGCCAAAGTCAGACGCTTAACCAACTGAGCTACTCAGGCACCCCCCAGTGTTTTTTTAACTTCCAGTCTTGAAAGTCCTAATGTTTTCTATTGAAAATCATCTGACCTTGGTAACAGTAACCTTCCTACTATGTGTAACTAACATGTTCCTGATTCTGATGGGCTTCAGGTATGTTCTCTTCTGTCCCATGATAACTGATCAGGGCCAGAGCAGACCAGCCTGGGACCACATCTAGAACCAGGAAGTTGTTGATCCCATTGTCTGCAGTTAATACAGATGTTATGACATGACAAAAGTTGGGAAGTGCTGCAGAGTTCTCCACAGGGTGGCGGTGGGGGGCGGGGGCTAGTTTTCTTTTCTCAAAGTCACAATAACTTAAGATCTTAACAATAAAATAAAATATGCTTCAATTATTCCTCTTAGCATTTTGCCATGCTTGGTTTCCATATTCTTGCCTAGAAGTAATGGGACTCAGCAGCAGTGGAATAAGGAGAAAGGATCAAATATCTTTGTATTGTTTCATTTTCTGTTAGGTGGGAAACTTTCAGAGACAACTGGCAGAGGCTAAAGAAGACAACTGCAAAGTTACAATTATGTTGGAAAATGTGCTGGCTTCTCACAGTAAGATGCAAGGTGCTCTGGAAAAAGTACAAATAGAGCTTGGGCGGAGGGATTCAGAGATTGCAGGCCTCAAGAAAGAAAGGTACTGGAGATTTTTTTTTTTTTTTTTTGTCTTTGTGCATGTAATGGAGCATGTCTGCTCCATTATAGTAAGGAGTGGCATGCATTCAAGAAACAAAGTCACTTCATTTTTTAAGTTTATTTATTAATGTTTGTTTATTTATTTTGAGACAGCAAAAGCATGTGAGTAGAGGCGGCGGGGGGGGGGGTGGTGCAGAAAGAGAGAGAGATAGAGAGATTGAGAGAGAGAGAGAGAGAGAGAGAGAGAGAGAGAGAATCCCAAGCAGGCTCTGTGCTGTCAGTGCAGAGCCCGACGTGGGGCTCAAACCCATGAACTGTGAGATCATGACCTGAGCTAAATTCAAGAGTCAGATGCTTAACTGAGCCACCCAGGCACCGTGAGAAACAAAGTCACTTTAAAATAAAGATCTAGCCCCTGTTTGGGGAAACATCTTAGGAATTTGACTGGAAAGCAAGGGATTTTGGTGAATGCACTAACCTCTGCCTCTAGACTTCCCAACCTGCTCTTCCCTGTAGATCCTGTACCTGAGCTGCGGCCTCCAGCGGGGTTCCCAGCCTGTAGCCCAGCCATCCCTGCTGCAGACTGGCTGCCCCCACAGCCCACACCCCTCTGTCCTGGCCATTTCTTCCGCCTAATGGGGTTTTGTGCTATTCGATGTTCTTTGTAAACCCAAGTTCTTATTTGTATAGTCTTTATTCAAGGGGAAGTTTTTGTTTGAAATCAAGGACCTCCCTTCAGTCCTGAACAGGTTTTTCCTCCAATTCCAACCCAAAGTTTTACATATTTCCCTCTCCCTATTTTACTACTCACTAAATGTATGAATCTGACAGTTCACCCCCTTTACTCTGTTGCTCTCTAAAAGTCCTCTATTTTAGCTTGACATTTCAGAAGTGGTGAAATGTAGACCTATTCAGTAAAACATGGTATTATAAAAAAAATAAAGATCTAGAAAATTAGGGAGTATCTGGAAGTAGAAATAAACATGACTTTCAAAAATTCAAAATTCCCATATTTTGTAATGATGTAAAGGAGTATGTATTCTAGAAATTCATGTGCTATATTACTGCTACCCTTTAAACCTGTCCTTGGGTCTGCAGACTAGTAATTATCTAGATAATTGAAGCTCCATGCCTAGTTGAGTTTGAATTATCTATTTATTAGTATCCTATTTAAAGATTAATATTTTTAGATGAATCATTCTGAGACCTACTTCTAGCCATATTTTAGAAGTAAACTCCCGGGCGCCTGGGTGGCTCAGTCGGTTGAGCAGCTGACTTCGGCTCAGGTCATGATCTCGCAGTCCGTGGGTTCAAGCCCCGCGTCGGGCTCTGTGCTGACAGCTCAGAGCCTGGAGCCTGTTTCAGATTCTGTGTCTCCCTCTCTCTGACCCTCCCCCGTTCATGCTCTCTGTCTGTCTCAAAAATAAATAAACGTTAAAAAAATTTTTTTAAAAAAAGAAGTAAACTCCTTTGAAAGTTTCAAGTTGCATAAAAGTTTCCCCTTGAGGTTAATGAGCAAATGGTTTCAGTTTAACGGGTCCTCTGAAATATATTGTGATGGGTGTATTAGTGCTTATTGTCTCTCTGCTATGGGAGAACAAGTGCCAGTTTTATATTCTCCATTGTGCTTATCTTTGTTTTTTGCATATTATAAACGTGTATTGCCTCTGAACATAAAAAAGTCAAGGGGATGGTACTGCAAATTGTTCACCATTCACAATAAGATTCTGGGTAGCTATTGTATTTAGAAGCAAAATCTCAACAGCAGGCCCATCCATCTAGAAGCAATATATTTTTGTACTGGTGATATATGTATATAGTATAAAATTACCAGCTCATAAGTTAGTCATTGACAAGTATTGATAGCTAATGTATCAATCCAAATTGAATCATAGATGGGACAAAAAAAATTTTTTTTGATGTTTATTTTTAAGAGAGAGAGAGGGGCGCCTGGGTGGCGCAGTCGGTTGAGCGTCCGACTTCAGCCAGGTCACGATCTCGCGGTCCGTGAGTTCGAGCCCCGCGTCAGGCTCTGGGCTGATGGCTCAGAGCCTGGAGCCTGTTTCCGATTCTGTGTCTTCCTCTCTCTCTGCCCCTCCCCCGTTCATGCTCTGTCTCTCTCTGTCCCAAAAATAAATAAAAAACATTGGGAAAAAAAAAAAAAAAAAAGAGAGAGAGAGAGACAGCATGAGCGGGGGTGGGGCAGAGAGAGAGGGAGACACAAAATCCCAAGCAGGCTCCAGGCTCTGAGCTGTCAGCACAGAGCCCGACATGGAGCTCAAAATCACAAACCACAAGATCATGACCTGAGCGGAAGTCAGACGTTCAACTGACTGAGCCACCCAGGCGTAGATGGGACAACTTTTTAATCCTTCGAGTCTTAGTTTCTTAACCTGAAGCTGAGGCTACTAATTGTCACCTGCCAACTCTAAGGTATTCTGAGCATCTGTAGTTTATGACATATGCTATTTGAGCTTCTTGGAAGAAGAGTGCCCTGTAGCTCCCAGTGGTATCCTTCCTAGATAGTTCTTTTCTGTAGTCACTCTTTCTGTGTCTCCCATTTTCAGGGCTCTAAATCAACAGAGGGTGCAGAAGCTGGAGGCAGAAGTGGACCAGTGGCAGGCGAGAATGCTTGTTGTGGATGCCCAGCACAACAGTGAGGTAAAGGCCATTATTATAGATGAGAATATTGATATTTTTGGTTTTATTGGGACATTGCTCTTTTAGGAAAATGGGGTAAGTAATCAGGTAAATCTCTTTTTCATTCAAGTCTGAGTTATGTTTACAAACGGGAAGTGGGCCTGTAACCTTACAGTGAGTCATTTATTGGCAAACCAGGACCACAATTATGCCTAATTCTCTCTCTGATATAGTTTACTTCTTTTTACTTATTAATGCATATATGATTGCAGAAGTTAAAGGGCTTAGGGAATAATTTGTAATTTAAGTCAGAAGTAGCTGGAGTGACCCCACTATTAATAAGGAGACACACTTACATGTGTGTGCTCATGGATATATGCACACATGAATTTATAAGTATATATGCACATATATTAAAAAGTCTTTGATATTTCGTATAAATAAGCTTTTTCTGGAAGGACATACAAGGAACAATTTCCAGTTCTTCTCTCTTTAGGTAGTGACACCAGAAGTTATAAGATTGGAAAGGGGAATTTACTTTAAAATTTTTTAAATAAATAAGTTGGTTCTATTTTTCAAAGCTCATAGTAATCAGCAGAGCTTGCTTTTCCCGTTGCTTTGTAAGAGTCTCCTAAGCAGTGTCTGCAGTAAATTCTCACATCTATATCCCAGGCATCTGGAATCTTTAGTTCTGGTTCCATCCAGTTATTGTCTCAATGGCATTTGATGAAAAAGTGTAAGGAGTGAGTATATAGTGTTACCGACTTCTTGAATCTATCTGTGACAGTAGAATTAAAGAGCGTCTTCTCTCTTTCAGATGGAGCCTCTACAGAAAGCTCTAGATGTAGCTAGAGAAGACAACAGGAAACTGGCTATGAGCCTGGAGCAAGCTCTCCAGACAAATAATCATCTACAAACAAAGCTTGATCATGTGCAGGAGAAATTGGAAAACAAAGAACTTGAGCGACAAAATTTGGAAACCTTCAAGTAAGGGCAGTAGAGTCACAGTGAAATTAGGGAAGAGCCTCTGGGAGAGTTACGTCCGGCTCACCTACCTAAACTGGTTAGGGGCGCCTGGGTGGCTCAGCTGGTTGGGCGTCCAACTTCAGCTCAGGTCATGATCTCAAAGTTCGTGAGTTGGAGCCCCGCGTTGGGCTCTGTGCTGACAGCTCAGAGCCTGGAGCCTGCTTCAGATTCTGTGTCTCCCTCTCTCTCTGCCCCTCCCCACTCATGCTCTGTCTCTCTGTCTTAAAAATAAATAAAAACATTAAAAAAAAATTTTTTTTAAAAATGCTCATCTTCTGCGTGGAACTAGTACTCCAGCAGAACTGTGTTAGGAACCAGGCATCCTGAGCAGCAGCAGCCGCCAGCAGGCTGGGGAATGCTCATGTGAATCTCCTTTTCAGCTCTCCCTTCATCTGGTGTCAAGCTGCTGCTCCACATGAAGGTAAAGCCAACATTTAAAGAATGTTGTATGTTTCTGCCAAGCCTTTTCTATCAAAAGCTAATGTGTCCTTTAGAAGCATGATTTGGAAAAGGAATAGCCTCAGCCTGGATGGGAAGAACCCATGGAGGAGTGGGATGACTCCACCCAGGCAGATCTTTAACCATTGTTTTCCTTTTCGGCCTAAGATTAGGTCAAACGCATCAAGTTCAAGTCAGGCCACCAGAGTTTTTTGTAAACTGCACCTTGGTAAATAGGATTTAGATATAAATAACGTTCCATGAAAACTTTTACCCAAGGGAAATGCAGTGTGCACATAGACCTTTATGCCTTTCAGGTCATGAACATACGGATATGAGGAAGGTATAAGCTAAAGCAGAGAAGGCATTTTTTCCTGTCCATGAGCTGTGCAAATTTTATCTAGTGAAATGTTGCTGGCTCAAGACTGGTTGCTGGTTAAAACAAGAGTGTGTGTTTCACTCTTGGTTGGTTCTCTTGATGTTGAAAGACTTTTTGGCTTTTAATGCTACACGTAAATGCTTTTCTTCCCTTTGTGTTAATGGGCTCCAGACCAGTGAGTTTCACCTGGTGCCTGATGTGCTTCTCATGTGTAAATCATACCTTCTGGACAGCTGCCCATGATCGTCCAGGCCTTCCTTACCTGCTAAGATGATTTCTAAGAGTGACTTATCTTTTTTTCAAACAGAGAACGGATGACTGAGGAATCCAAAGTGGAAGCAGAAATGCATGCTGAACGCATAGAAGCCCTAAGAAAGCAGTTTCAAACTGAGAGAGAAACGGCAAAGAAGGCAGCGCAACGGGAAATGACTGAGGTATGCAGTCGAGTGACAAAAAGGTTTCTAGATGTGAATCTTTTAAGAGGAGAACCAGTCGCAGGATTTCCAAGAATGGCTGCAGCTGTTCTTTGGCCCTTTTCATTCCTCTTTGACCAATAAGCCCAAAGTGATCAAACCATCTCTGTGCTCTTTGTAAATCGAAACACAGAAAGTTTCTGATAGACAGTTCTCTGCCCAGCGAAGGAATGTCTCAATGACAGCTTTTGCATTGGACAGTGATAACTGAGGGCTAGAGGAAGGAAGTGGCCATTGGGAGACATCCAATCATCTGTCCCCTCAGTTTGCTTCACCAGCACCCATCACTCATCTACCTTCTCCTGAGAGGCATGTATGGTCCATGCTCTGGTGCGTGCTACATGACCTTTATTTCATTATGATCTCCTCTTTACAAAAGGAGACAAATAGCGTAAACAGCTGAGGACTTCTGTTGAGTAACTAGAGGCTAGGTACAATCTTGAAGGAATTCAAAGCAAGGGAAAGTTGGGTGATAGAAGAAGAAAAATGAAAATACACAATTGAGACAGAACCAGCAGGGCTGGGACACCCAGTAAAAGGGGATGACCAAAGCTTAGAGAAATGAACAGGATGTGTGACCAAATGAATAGGATTTCTCTCTTGATCAGAGCAGACTTTGGGAAGTGTCTGAGAAAGAGTGGTTAGCTGAGATGGTACCAGCTGACCTTGACTGTCAGAATCGTAGAGGTGAACTTTCCAGTCAAAGTGGAGCCCTGTGAGTTTCTGAGAAAGGGATAGTGCACTGTAAGCACAATTTTAGGAAGGTTAGTCTGGTGGTAGTGGAGAATAGGCAAGAATGAAGGAGAAACAGGAGATATGAAGACTCGAAACTAGAACAGTTACTTTGGGCTTTAGAAGACTAGGGCCAAGCAACATGGCTCAGGTGAAAATAGAAAACAAATCGAAAGGCAATTTTAATAGAAAAATCATTAAACAGACACTAAATGTTGTATCAACAAAGGGGAGGGAAGAATTGCAAATTACAAAACACTATGTAAATATTAAAAAGTTAGAAAGAGGGGCGCCTGGGTGGCTCAGTTGGTTAAGCGTCCAACTTTAGCTCAGGTCATAATCTCACAGTTTGTGGATTCAAACCCCGCGTCAGGCTCTGTGCTGAGAGCTCAGAGCCTGGAGCCTGCTTCAGATTCTGTGTCTCCTCTTTCTGCCCCTCCCCTGCTCACATTCTGTCTCCATCTCTCTCTCAAAAAATGAGTATTTTTTTTTTAAAGTTTTTTAAAGGTTAGAAACAAAATTCTGTGGGAAACAAAAATGTGCCCTGAAATTAAAGGCACCTTTAATCAGAGATAGTTGTCAGAATACCTATAAAATGTAGATCCTTTTAACAAGGATCACTGGAGATTGTGACCTTGTGAGGAGACCAAGGGCAGAGTGAGTGTGTGATATCAGGGGTAGGCTCAAGGCATACCACTTAAGAGTCCCAGTTCTGCCTCTTACTAACAATGTGTACATTTACTGTCTGCAATAATTCCTGAGTCTATTTCCTCAGTCATAAAATGGAAATCATCATAACTACTTTTTGTTTTTACGTTGGAAAATATATGTAAAGTCATTGTCACAGTGCCCAAACATATTAAATACAAAGTAAGTGATAGTTGTTAGGGCTTACCCAGTTTTGACAAAGCTATGATTAAAATAATGGCAGAATAGCTAACAAGAAGTTAGTTGAGTAGTAATAAAAGACCAGCACTGTGTCATGAAGTTAGTATCAGAAACAATGAGTTAGTGTAGAAAGAAAAGATACAAACAACTTTGCACGTTAAACACTATCACCCATTCAGAATACTGTGTTCTTATCTTCTCCCTTCTCTGCTGCCACCTTTTCCTAAAAATCAAGCAGCACTTATTTAAGGGCACTGGAGGAGGAAGGGAGCTCTGTAAAATGATTTAAGTAATGTTAAAAGATAAACTGAGGCATATTAAACATTTTAAAAGTTTGAGCAAAACTCAATTCGAATCAGGTAGTGTCCAATCTAGCAGATAAAAAGGAGCTTCAAGGAGCTGTACAAAATGAAAGGCTTTCATTCGTGGAAGGGAACAGGAACAACTTACATTAGGTATAAAAGCAGGTTGGTTACTGCAAAGTACTTTCCTCTAGGGGATGGCAGGTCTTATACAGGCAGATGACCTAACTGGTACTGATCAAACAATTCCTGATGGACTGGTTTAAGAGTCCATTTCTGGAATCGCTGAAGCATTAAGTCTCAGTTTGGTGATAGAGAGCTGACTCCATTTTGGGCCTGTTTTTTTTGTTTTTGTTTTTGTTTTTAACAATTTCCCCTCCCCTTTTTAAAGTTTATTTATTTATTTTGAGAGAAAGGGAGAGAGAGAATCGCAAGCAGGCTCTGTACTGTCAGCGTAGAGCCCGATGTGAAGCTCAATCTCACGAACCGTGAGATCATGATCTGACCCAAAACAAAGAGACACTTAACCGACTCAGGCACCCCGACAATTCCCCCTTTTGATCAGACTCTCAGCCTGAGAGAGGTCATTAAAGTTTAAGGCATTATCTACTCCCAGCTACTACTCGGGAGTTCTTGAAGTTTTTTTGCTGAATTTCTGTGTGGTATTCATAGGTCATGCTTTTTGTTGATATTCTTCATGGCATTCACAGGCCATGACATTTTAGATTCACATTTTTTAAGTCAGTCATTCTCTTCATTTCTGTTCTGACGTTCTAGTCTTAGATCATTTGCTTGGTGGTTAGCAACTGTGAACATGTGTTTCAAGGTTTTGAGAGAATACAGCACACTTAGGGAGACTACTAAGTTTATTATAAGCATGATAATTCCCAACATCTAGAGTGTCCTTTGGAGCCTTGGTCCCCAAGACCCAAATCAATCAAAAAGTCAAATAAGTGAAGGATTCTGTTGAAGGAGTCCCTTTCTCAAGCCAACTAACTAGCTTAGCTTGTTCAGTGATCTTACATAGCCGAGTCTCAGCCTGCCCAGAAGTGTCCGTCTAAGTACAGCATGTGGTGTTGTACACAGAACAAACACCTCTGTGTTCAACTAAAAGATAGGGCTGTCCTGTTATCCAGAACAACTTCAGACAGTCTAGTGGTTTTTGTTGGGCAGCTGTTACTTTATCAGTAGATTCCGCAGTACCTTCAAGAGTTAAGGAGAGGTTTCTGATGGTATTCCCATTTGTACTTACTCCTAGCCAAGACAGTAGGGATCTGCCAAAGGAAGCGAATTTTGGATCATGAGCGCCTCCTGTAAGTCCTGATTTCAGTCCATGGCTCAGGATTAGAAAGGCGACAGCCATGAAAGCCAGTAAAATTTACGAGTCTGTAGACCACAGACTGTGCCCTTGCCTATGTCCGTTTCTTTATACAGAGCTTGGATACAAGATTCCCCTGGTTTGGAGTTTTTAGCCAGAGGCAGAGAAATTGACCCCTAGGAGTAGGGAGTATGATACAATGGAGAGGGAGCAGTTTGGTACAGAGAAACAAGCATTGGAAGTCAGGGAGAAATGTGTGATGGGCAGAGCTATAGAATTACCAGCATCATGGCAAATCCACCAGTTGTTTGGAGGTTACATTACCCCCTTTGCAATGGCATCATCTTTGCAGGCCAGAGCAAGGCAAAACATGGGCAAAACAATCATAAAGACCTTCAGGATATAAGAATTAGGATAATGATTGTCAGAGCAGCAAGAATAGAAAGAAACAAATAATTTTTGATCTGACGTCTTGGGAGGAAGCAGTCTACCTCAATGTCGGCTACTTGTCAGTTTGATTTTGAGGCCTCTGCAATGTCTTTACATAGGACCACATGTCAGCTGGGGCCTTCTTCAGTTGTGAAATATGCACCCAAGGTTTGATACCTTGTACGGTATCTACTGATAACCTACTACGGCAGGGATGTCAGTGGTCAAGAGTACCTAGTAGGCTCCTTCCCAGAAATCTCCCTTTTGCAAAAGTATCAGAGTATAACAATAGCTGTCTATAAATGATAAAAAAAACCTTAATATGCTCATGTTTAAAGATCTGATGAGAGTTCATTATAATAGGATTGACAAGGAAATTTGGTTATATCCATGATATACAACATTTGAAGATAAAAACTGAAATTATGACTCAAAAGGACGTATCAGATTTTTAGGAATTTCCTATGTTTTCTAGAACACATATTAATAACACACATTGTACGAATATTATGTAAGGTTTATCATCACTTGACAATGCTTCCCATGTAATTTAGCATACCAAATAAGCCTGATTAGTTTAACATTTCTCTCTTACAAGGTGAGACACAAATCCTTTGAGATTTTCCAAGGACTATCTGGGAAATCTGCAAGTTGCTTTGAGATCAGAAAGACCCCGTTTAGAATTTGATTTGGGGAAGTTGTCAAAACATTTGAACATGTGACTAAATAAGATCACAAATTATTACGAAGTATTAGTTAAACTGATAATGGAAAATTTTAAAGGCAAATACAGAAGGTTACATGGTTGGGAACAAAACTTAGCTCTTAACATTGACAAGACTAGGTTTTCTTAAGTAATCACAGACTTAATAAAAGACCATGTGAAGCACGGTAAATTATTGTGCTCAGTTGCAAAATCTTTATCTTTCAGGTAGATTACCCAAAAGGTTAAAAAAACACTTTCATAAAATCTTATCAAGAACAGACCAATAGTCCAAGGAAACTTTGTCCTTATAATGAAGAAAAAAACAAATTCTAATTTTGCACCAAAATCATTCCTTAGAAACTTGAATAAACCAATTCTAACTTAGCCACCTTGATCACACAGAAAATTCCTTTCTTAAGATTCCTTTTCCACAAATCTTCAATTTTTTCTTTTATCCATTCAGATTTTGTTTTGTGTCTTTTCCTCTTTCTCATTCTAGAACAGTCCATCATTTACTTACTACTTTTCATACACAGTTGTTTCCTTTCACCCTTGTTATTTCAAAGTAATTGTAATTACATATATTGATTAGAATTCTTAACCCTTACAATCCTCATATCTAGTAAAACCTAGGAAGTAAGCAGTTGTGGAGTGTGTTACACTAACATTCTGTGGGTTGGCCAGTCTGTAAACCCATTAATTTCTAGAAGTCTATTCTTCCTCATAGTAAACTTCTAATGTAGCACAAAACAGCTTTACTAACAGACCCAAATACCTTTAGTTCCTCTGTGAAAGGAAGCCAAAAGTGGATAAACCTGTGTTTAGTTATGTTTTGGTATTTTATCTTACTTAGAATTGATCTAGATATTCAGTGAGTACCCATCATTTCATTTATTTTAGTGTGATTTAAAAGTTTTCAAAAAGATTTTGGAAACTTATCCTCCATTTAACAATTACATTTAGATTACTCATGAAAATTTTATGAGACATGAAATCATCTAACCATGATCTTAAATTATCTTTCTTGCCGACAAATTCTGTGACAGACATAGATAAGCTTCTTTGACTTTTAGTAAACCTGGGTAAAATGGAAGTATTACAGCTAATGTTGATAATTCTTAAGACATGGATGTTTTAATTAAAAGGTAGCTTCAGGGGCACCTGGGTGGTTTAGTCGATTAAGCATCCAACTTCAGTTTAGGTCTTAATCTCACAGTTGGTGAGTTCAAGCCCCGCATTGTGCTGTCTGCTGTCAGCACAGAGTCTGCTTCAGATCCTTTATCCCCTTCTCTCTCTGCCCCTCCCCTGCTCATGCACTCTCTCTCACAAAAAAAAAAAAAAAAAAAAAAAAAAAAAAAAAAAAATTAAAGAAGGAAAAAGGTAGCTTAAGTTCATTGTTTGATTTGTTGATGATTATCCTAGATCATGTGAACTTGAAAATCATATGGGTTAGATTTTCTATTTCTTAGAGAACACTGAATACGTATAAATACTTGTCTTTAAACCGATTAAATAGAGCTCTTTACAAAGTCATTTTGGCAATACCATTCAAAGGTAGGAAAAAAGTCTCTAATATGTATAAAAGACATACAAACAGGTCTTACAGGTTTCATTTTATAATTTTAGTCTTGAGACAGGTACAATACTGCAAAACTCACTAGTTGATAAAAGAACAGTTAGATCCAAATTGTGTTCTTGGCAAATGGAATAAAATTAAGGTTATTTGTTCAGATGGCTAAAGCTTTTAATATTTTTAAAGGTGACTTAAGATTTTCATGGGCCTAGTTTTCCAAATATCTTTTCTCCCTACCCCCCCACTCGTACGAATGGTCTTCGTTCATGGAGAAGACCAAGTAGAACATTTTTATCTCAAAAGGCACAGAAAAAGGGAACAAAAGTCCCCTTGGTGGAACTTGTATTCTAAGTCCAGATCTTTTACACTATCTGCAAACATTAGATGAATAGAGAGGTTTGGGGATCAGTAAAAAGAACAAGAGGGCTTTGAATTGTTTTTAGAGCTGAATTTCTGTTCTTGTACACTTGATTTATAAGACAAGTACAGTTTTTAATTTCTCAAAGAATTGGGTTGCAACCTTTAATTCGTGGGCTGACCCACTCACCCAACTACATTATCTTTATTTGCTTCTTTACACCAGGGAGAAGATCTTCAACTAAGGTGGAAGTCAAAAGATTCTTAGGTTCTAGATTCAGAGCTGTGTGTTTGGAATGTCTAGTAAATCCTTCCACAGAGGCTTTAGAATGTTTCTCTTTCTCTCTGGGTACATAGTTTCATCTTAGCTCAGGGGAGAAGACTTTTTTTTTCCCCTCATCTTCACTCAGACCCAAAGGATCAACAAGCAGGAGGTGAACTGCTGTTGACCAGTAATACTGCCATCATTGCAGAGGGGAGAAAGGAATTTTTAAAAGTCTGTCAGGCTCTGAATATGGCCATCTTCTGACCATAGAACTCCTTTAAATTCTTTCAGATATCTTGCCAAGTTTCAGCCAGGACAAACAGTAAATATTCCTAGCAGTATTAAACCCTTGAATATAAGAGAGATCCCCAAAGAGCACAAAAGATACTACTCTCCCAAGATCAGAGCCACTCCCAAAGTAACCAAAAGAAAGAGAATTGTGTTGGGGGTCAGTAGGTCCCTAGCCATGAATGGGATGGCACCCCTGTTTCTATCCAGCCTCTGACCCGATGGTTGCCTCGCCAGGTTCTCAGGACATAAAGCAAGATAAACAAGAAGGCAGTAGCTGTCCCTGGGTGAGAAAGGATCAACCACCAGTGGGCACCCAAAAGCAGATTCACAAGATACAATTCAAAGATTAATTCTTACAGCTGTTTTTTGCCTATCAATCTGAATTTGGAAAGGAAAGGACAGTGTGAATTTTTTTACTTTCTTCTCTCAGCCAGACATCACAGACATCTGAGAAAGCTGACTTTGCTGAGAATTCTCACTCTTTGTTAGCTTCTGCTAGTTGTCCCAGATCCCATCTGAAGGCTCGTGTTCCAGCGTATCTCATTCTAGTCCCCAGAAACCACAGAGAAAGGAAAATAATTTTTCTTTTCCCTTTATGAGTGCTTGGCTTTGCTTTTCTAGAGCACCTTCTCTAGAGCACCTCGTACATGGATAAGCATATTTAGGTTAAAAGTTCTCCACTATAGCCATTGTAATTCAAAAATATCTGTTCAGCCTTAAAAGTTTTATTCACCTGAGACCTCACACTGGAGCGACCCAGTCCAGAAAATGGAAGGCTTAAAGTCTGAAAGCTGCTAACTCGAAAGCTGCAGAGCCAGGATCCAAGAGAGATGCAACCTGTGGCCTCCAGAGGCAGTGATGGAGCGGGGAGCTCAGTGGGCACTTACACCAGGCAGCTCACTGCTCCTGGGGACCAGTGCTGTCCTTCAGCTTAACAGTTCTGGAATCAGAAAAGTTTTAATATGCCTCAGTTTATCTTTTAAGAGTTTATTAGAACGCAAGTTTGTTCGAATTGGGCATCATCCAGTCTAGCAGATCAAGAGCTCCAAGGAGGTGTACAAAATGAAAGCCTTTTTATAGCAAAAGGGAGCAAGAACAAGTTCTACTAGACAAAAACTTGAGTTGGTTATTGCAGTTTCTTTCCTTTTAGGGGATGACAGGATCAGGCAGATTACCAAACTACTGCTGATCAGGTAATTCCTGATGGACTTGTTTAAGAGTTCATTTCTGGGAAAGCCAAAACCGTAATTCAGTCTCAGTTTGGGACTGAGCATAAGGGACTCCATTTGAAATTGTTGTCTGGTTTTTAACAGTAAGCACTATGCTGTTTTTCCACTAGACAATTTTATTAAAATCTTTAAAAACTAAAAGCAGTATTCTAAAAATATATGCAGTGGTAGTAGCTGGCAAGTATTTATAGAAATTACCATATAATTTTCAGTTGTCCAGACATGAGGTCACAAGTGACAGGAAAGAAAAGTTTAATGATCACTGAGAAATTACCATATGCCAGGCTCTGCTTTCTTTCTCTACTTTGTCTTATTTAACTAGGAACCCTATGAAATAGTTTATGTGCATACTTTGCCAATGATGAACCTGAGGCTTAGGGAAGTCGGTTATCCAAAATTACTTGGCTAGTAAGTGCTAAAGCTGGGATTTGAACTGGGGTTGGACTCCAAGGTCGTGCTCTTGAAAAGAGAATGACGAACATTATATACGTTGTGTTCTTTAGTGTTAATAGTTATGAAAACAAAAGATGAAAACCACTTAGAGTGTTGCTCCACAGGTCTTCTTAATCAAACGTCATTATTATTGCCTCACTTTCCCTTCTTGTTAAAACAAAGTTCCAAAGAGAAGGAACTAAGTATGGGGACAGACCTACTTATAAGCTTCTCTTAATGAAAGGTAAAAATGACTGAATTTTCCCTTTGTGTTCCACAGCTGAAGAAAGCCCTTGACGAAGCCAACTTCAGATCAGTGGAAGTAACCCGGACCAACCGAGAGCTGCGGCAGAAACTCACAGAGCTGGAGAAGATCCTGAACACTAGCAAGGAGAAAATAAAGAATCAAAAGGCCCAAATTAAGCTCCACTTGTCGACTAAGGCGAATAATACTCAGAATGTAGAGAGGATGAAGGTTGTATGAAAAATGCTAAGTCTCCCTTACTCCCTGTTATCTGATGAGGATCCATGCAGGCTGTGGGGTCTGGCGAAGATAGTTCCAGAGTACTAACAGCAGCATGTGTGCTCCGGGAATTACAGCTACACCTGGGAAGTGGGCAGATTGCAGGGGGATGGACAGACTGTCTTTCTCCAGCAGAGAGAGACACTGCTGTGTAAATGTTTGATTTCTCTTCAGCTGCCATGTCACCTTCTGGCCCCCCATCTGCCTCTCCCACAGTGATCGTACAGGATTTTGCTCTTTCAGGGTCAGTGGGCCAGTCGGGAAGGAGAGCCCAGCAGGGGCTGGTAACTGTGGGTCTCATATGGGATTCTCCACTGATCATCTTTCTATGTTATTTCCACATTTACTTTCAGCAAATAGAAACAGAATTGAGGCAAATGGAGCTAATTAAGGATCAGTATCAGAAAAAAAATTATGAACAGGTAGATGATTTCCACAAACTCTATGTTTACTATTCACCTAAAATCTCACACTTGGACAGGTTCACCAACTGCTTCCCTCTTTGTGCCCTCCCAGTCACTGAGTATCCAGAAATTTGTATCTGAAATGACTAACCTACAGAAAGAGATGCAGCTGTTGGCCAAGAGCCAGTACGAGACCTCAGCACGGAATAAACAGCAAGAGCTGCGCCTGGAGGCAGAGCGGAAAGTAAGGCAGGAACTGGAGAACCGGTGCCAGGTAAAAAGTTCCCTCAGGTTCATCTCAGATTATCAGCAAGTGACACGTACCGAAACCCAACATCAGAGCATCTACGTTTTCTAGATCTGTAGAAGAAACATAAGTCTACAAGTAGGAAGAAGCCTATAGCTTTGAATGTGGCCCATGTTCTCAATTTTCAACTTAATAAGATATTCATTTTTTTTTTTTAATTTTTTTTTTCAACGTTTTTTTATTTTTGGGAGAGAGACAGAGCATGAACGGGGGAGGGGCAGAGAGAGAGGGAGACACAGAATCGGAAATAGGCTCCAGGCTCTGAGCCATCAGCCCAGAGCCTGACGCGGGGCTCGAACTCCCGGACCGCGAGATCGTGACCTGGCTGAAGTCGGACGCTTAACCGACTGCGCCACCCAGGCGCCCCAAGATATTCATTCTTAACAGCTACAGCTCACATATGCAAAATACTTGTTATTAAATAAGACTTCTGAACTGAATTTCAGTCTTTCAGGCACTTTACACCCCTTGCTTCTTCCCTGAAGCTTAGATACACCTGTTGCTATGACAGGATTTTTAGCTCTTCCCAGCCTCTGGAAAAGCATAACATTTTATCACTGCAAAAGGACTTCAAGAGATCATTAAGCCCTTGCTTTCTAACAGAAATTGTCTCCAATGAAAAAATATTCCTTCAGTTCTGGAAAGAGCTATTAATCACTTTTTCTTCAGGAGAATCCATAAATCAAAATCTATGATCATACACATCTGTGGATACTAATGACACTTTTCATCTTATATTTTGGTGGCACCTGAAGTTAGAAAGTGTACTCCATCATGCTTTCATAATTTGATTGCCCATTTATAACAATATGGAAGCTCTTTGTTCCATATGGGACTGTGGGAATTTGTAAAAATCTTTGTATCACGTTTTCAGGAATTGGAAGAAACCATCAGACACCTAAAGAAATGCAAAGAGGCAACAGAGCATAAACTCAAAGAAGCCAGTGTGGAATCGGAACAGGTAAGCCAGACCTAGGGACATAAAGACTTAACAAGTTTCCTCACACACAACAATTTTGAAACACTCAAGTCAGAGTAAAATGCCTCGTTAACATAGTTGGGAGCGTAACAGGCAAGAACCATTATGACTTACGAAGTATAATCTCCATTATGAAGAATGATTTTTAGGTTGAGACTCTGTGTCCTGATAAAAGATAACAGAATGCCAAAATACTGATTAAGTCCAAGTCTTTACCACTTAATATAAGAAGGGGAAGACCAGCATGTGTGTAGATTTTAATGCATTATTACTCAGCATCACTAATAAAAGTGGAAGCTCTTTGTTCAGTCAATAAAAAAATGTTAAGTAGGCCTTATTTTTTTTTTTTTTAATTTAGGTAATTTCTACATGCAATGTGGGGCTCAAACTCATGTCCCTGAGATTGAGAATCATATACTCTTCAGACTGAGCCCGTCAGGTCCCCTGAGTAGGCCCTCTTACTTTGTGATTTTCCTTTCTCTAGTCTTAAATTGGCCTATTTGAAGGTATTTAAAATTATACATTTTTTAGAGCTGGAAAGGGTCTTTGAAATCATGGTCTGCCACAACCATTCCTCATTTTCCAGATAAGGAAAACAGCTTCTAAGGTATCACAGTGATGTTTTTGTCAGTTGGTCATGATGTGTGTGCCTTTTACAGCCACTAAATTACAAGACAACATGACTGTCACAGTGGAATATTAAAGGGAATATGGACTCAGACACACATGAGTTTGAACACTGTCACATGAGTTTGTCACACTGTGACACAGTGCCCTTAAGGAATTTACATTTACTTCCTTTAACTCATCGGTTACCACATCTAGAAAAGTCAGGGTATTGAGACTTACCTTTCCATTGTTCTGTTAGATGGCTCAGAGTAAGTTTCAGTAAACGGTGCCTCCCTTCTCATTTACCAAACAAGAGGAGATAGGATGGATGTACAGGGCCATTTCAAGCATCTTTCCCTCCACTCCTGGTAAAGAGTGCTGGACACTGCCTTTGGTGGGGGGCAGGGTGTGAGTATCACCGGCATTAGGGTATACAAACAGACCTGGAAAATAATTGAACTTTGTATCTTTCTAAAAGTTAAATGCCAGGGGAGCTCTATTTTTTTACCTCACTATTTTGTGCCCACACTGTGAACTGGCTGGGCTAGGACAAATACATGGTCGCACGTATTTACTGTGGACCTGTCATATGTTGGGCGCTGTCCTAGGTGATGGAGACACAGGGTGAAACAAGCCCGACGAAGTCCCTGCTCTCCTAGATCTTGCCTTCTCCCAGGCAAGACAGAAATACCTCTCAAGACTTGAGAATCAAAAAACGAAAATGCTGTCCATGAAACAAATAATCAAAGGGAAGAAAACAGTCATTTTGCTTTTTATTCTAGAGGATATGTTCTGGAGCTGTTTTGAAGCAACCATTATACCACAGAAAAGCCTGTTGGCCCTACCTTAAAATACCATAGTATCCCAAACACACATAAAAGTGCCAGGCACACAGTAGATATTTGTCAATTAAATGAATACGGAGTCCAGATCATCTTAAATGGTCCCTCTAGTCGTCTGCCTTTGAAGTCAATCTAACAAAGGTGATTTGGAAGTTTGTGCTTAGGAGCTGAAGTCTAAAATATTTTGATGATAAAGGAAATAAAGAGGATGCAACTTACGCTAAGCTGGTTCCGTCTTTTACTAATTCAGTTTACTTTCATAAAGCACAACAGAAAAATCTAGTGTAGGGACTTTGGAGAAGTATTTAGTCTTGGAGAACAGAACTCACAAGTCCCAACCATGGTTTGCACTACCACGTTCACTTGCAGCGCTATCTTATCCCATCATTCTGATTTTTCCCCAGGGTTCTCTTACCTTAGGTCACACCCAAGAAATAGGAACAAATGCATGAAAAAGCAACAGGCTTGCAGGCATCCCTCAGCTCTTCATTCAGAAATCTCTCTCATCTGTAGAATGGATATTATGCAAATAGGTTACAAGGACCTTGCATTCAGGATTTGGGTCTTTTAACATCTAGGTAAAAAGTCTTTTGAACCAATACACAAAAAACTGTTTCTTTGTTGTAATGTTTAATGATAACGCTTGTATGTCCAGATAACAGCTAACCTGGAGGAAGCTCATCGCTGGTTTAAGTGCAGGTTTGATGGCCTGCAGCTTGAGCTGACGAGAAACCGGTTGCAGAGGCTTCCCCGAGAAGACGGGTGGATGGAAGAGGTAGGGTATTTGGACATGGCTGTCGTAAGCAATTTTGGATTTGTTCCTTCTCAGATTTCTTTTTCTTCAGCATGGAGCCCACTTCAGGGCGCATACTCACAAACCGTGAGATCATGACCTGAGCCGAAATCAAGTCGGATACTTAACCGACTGAGCCACCCAGGTGCCCCTCTTCAAATTTCTAATTACAGAAGTTCTCTCTTCATCCAGCAACTCTCCCCACTAATCTGTAGATTTCTTTAAACTGCAAAGAAAACAAATGAATTAAATTTCTTTCTTAAAAGTTCTACATTTCCCAACTTGTCTAGATTAGAACCACTCACCTTGATTAATAAATTATATTCGTAAAGACAAAACGGCCTCAGCTATGCAGTTAGTTTTGCAGTGTCGGGTCTGTTTTCTTTCCAGCAGGACCAAGGTAACAAGCACGACGTGGCATCCAGCCAGTCTGCTCTACATCGGTGGGAGAATAAACAGCGTCTTAGACTTACGCCCAAGAAATGTCATTCTGAACTAGAGAGAGATTGATGCCCTTGACAGAGGCACTTCTTCATCGATAGCTACACCACCATGATTTCCAGAGCCCAGCAATCAGGGCTGGCCTTTTCCACAGTCATCAGAACATCAAGTCTTTGATGTGGGCTGAAGCTTTTTGGACTTTATTCTTTCAGGAACTTGCTGATATCAGTACAGAACCACCCCATCTTTTTTGTCTCTTTCCCCATTTTCCACCCAATAAATTTATATGAATTTGTTGTATAATAGAAGTTACTGTTGTATGATACTTGTCTATTTTTCTAAGTACATTTTATCAAAAAGCATTTAGTGAGGTACTAGATGTACAGCCACTAAATGATAGGATATTTTGTTTCGATAAAATCCCCTAGTCTAACACCCAGTAGATAATCCTTGAAAATGGGATCACCTGGGAAATGGTAAAAACTTTTCCACATAAAAAAAAAAAAAAATACCCTTTTATGCTGGGTAATTACCAGCACATCTTTAGTAGGATTAGATCTCTCTTCTTTATTTTTTTTAATTGTTTTAAGTAAGCTCTATACCCAGTGTGGGGTTTGAACTCACAAACCCGAGAATAAGAGTCATATGTTCTACCAACTGAGCCATCCAGGTGCCCCTACAGCTCTATTCTTATATTAGATATCTCAGAGATTGTATTTATAACTTCCTCAGATGTTTACAAATCAAATTATTGTATACAGCAGACTGCTCTGCTCCAGGACTATGCCTGGCCCATGTAGCTCTTCCTTACTATTGTAAGCAATAAATTCAGCTTTATATATATATATATATATATATATATATATACATATATATATATATATATATTTTTTTTTTTTATTTTAGATAGGGAGCGGTAGAGTAGGTAATCCAGACTTAATGAACATAAACAGCTACCATAGCACCTGGCTTTATTCATGTTCAAGTAATGGTAGCTACTGATGATGCTATCAGGACCTAAATTGAGTGAGCATTGTGAATTGGAGGGAATATCATTAGTAAGACTCTCAGAGGTTGAAGAGCCTACCATTCTTCTTCTGATATAAAAAAGACAAAGCTGAATTTATAGCCTAAACTAAGCCGTAATAATTGAGGGAGAGCTCTGTTGGTCAGGCAGAGTCCTCCCTGATCGGAGCAGACTGCTGATCTTATATAACATTTGGGGGAAACACGAAGTTCAAGAATCGCAAGACTTTCAGAGGTCTTGAGGGTTGGTACCATCTGTAGAAGTGTAGTTATGTGGGTAAGGTTGGTAATTGGCATTCAGGGGGCACCTGTTGGAATGCGTCTATTTCTGTGTGTCTGACTTCAAGAGGTGAGGGTTCACTGATTGGCAGGCTGGGAAAAGCCTCCCCAAGTTATCTAACTCCTACAGAATTTATCCCTTTAGACTCTTCATAAGAAGATAAAGTTATTTTAAGGTACCAGAGAGTCAATCTTGAAATAGTCTAAGCAAGAACCCCACAGAACAGTTCCTTTGTCCTGAATTCCTCATAGGACAAAAGATCCCAATTACTGTGCAGGAGAGATGATCAACCTTATTGGGTTGTAAATACACCATTCTTGAGTGTTGTCATGACATTGACCGTTACTGGCCAAGAATATGTTTATCTTCTTCATCCAGAGCAAGGACATTTTTCTCCACTTGTGTTTTGTCCTCAAAGAGTATCATTATTGATAAAGTCAGTGTAACCTTATGTCATTTTTTTAGGTTGGCTATACTAAACCTTAGCTTGGGAGAAGTGAATTATAGCATTAGATTGGTGATCATTTCTAGTAAAACCTATATTTAGAACAGCCTGTTTAGAGTGATGAACTTGCTGAAGTGTTTCTATAGTACTTTTATAATGGTCTGCTGTATACTAGGTTCTATTGTGGGCCTGTACTTTCATCTGAAGCTACCAAAACACAGACAAAATATCAACCAATGGTTTTTAAGACACCAGACATTGTGCAACAAAGAACAGTACTCCCTGAAAGGGAACAAATGAGGTGAACCCTACTATCACCCCGCCTTCTAGCCTTCAGACAGTTCATGCACCTGGTCCTGAGTTAAGGAGCCAGAGTCCAGGGAGACCAGGACTGCTAGAGTTCCAGGACCGAATACCAGAGAGGAGAGTGCTACAGAGGGAGAATTTCAGAGATGTCCCGAAAGCCCTCTTGAGTATTAGCTGAGCACCTGCATGTGAGGAAACCACCTAAAGCTGGAGAAAGAATCATCCAAAAGGGTTTAAGTTAACAGTGGTCAGCACACACACACACACACACACACACAAAATACCAGCTTCCATCAGCCAGCATGAGAAACATCATGATTTGCAGGGCATTGGGTGGAGAACACTAAAGAATACTTGTCTCAGAAGTAGAGAATAGGTAGCCCTACAGCGAACACTGCTCTAGTCCTACCCAGCGAATCTGAAACGCAAGACCCCAAATGATCTATTCCAAGTAACTGCATTCCAAAACAGCTTAAGGATATTTAGAGGAATACAAAAATATATGGCACCCATCAAGGTAAAAATCACAATTTGTGGTACCAATCCAAAGCAGCAGGAAAATTTAACCCAGATTAACAGATGTTAAAAGTGACAGTGGGCCGCCTGGGTGGCTCAGCCTGTCGAGCGTTCAACTTCATCTCAGGTCATGATCTCACCGTTCATCAGTTCCAGCCCTCCGTCGGGGTCTGCTGACATCTCAGAGCCTGGAGCCTGCTTCGGATTCTGTGTCTCCCTCTGTCTCTGCCCTCGTTCTCTCTCTCTCTCTCTCTCTCATAAACATTAAAAAAAAAAAAAAAGTGACAAACAAGGACATGAAAACCGTTACCATAACTATATGTTCAAAGAGTATTAAAACAATGGATGGTAATAGAAAAATTGAAAAGAATTCATAATTATTAACTAGTAGAAAACTGATGGTTTCCTTTAGCAGTAGAGACTGACTACATGTAGGAACATTGGATTTAAAGGGGATTTCAATACAAGATCTGAAGATGTTTTGATTTTTTGATGACTGCAGTTGTTCTAAAGCAAGGAGACTGAGCTGTGGCTCCTGAATTAAGGGATAAGCAATGGTTCTATTAATTGTGCTGTGTTGTTAACACCCATAGAGCATGACCTAACCTTTTCTTGTGAGTACAAAAAGTGATTTGTGAAAATCCAGGAAGAACCCATCTGGACTGTGACTTTGGTCCAGGTAAACTGTCTATGGAGTCATTTGCCCTTGGGGATCCTGACACTATAGCTGTTTGTTTTGGTCAGCTTTATTAAGGTATAATTGACAAAACTGTAAGTTATTGAGGGTGAGCATCATAATGATTCGATACACATTGTGAAATTATTCCATCTGTCACCTCACATACTTAATTTTTGATGAGGACATTTCATTTTTATTCTCAGCAAATACCAATTATATAATACAGTGTTAACTCTAATCATCATATTATACATTCGATCCTCAAACCTTACTCATCCTGTAATTGTAAGTATCCTTTAACAACTTCTATTTCCCCAACCCTTCAGTCATGGCCAACCACTTTTCTGCTCCCTGCTTCTAAGAGTTTGATTGTTTAAGATTCCACATATAAGTGTCTTTGGTGATTTTTTGAATTTTTTTTAAGAGTTTACTTTTAATCTCTGCACCCAACATGGGGTTCGAATCTACAACCCCAAGAGTCACACGCTGTACCAACTGAGCCAGCCAGGTGCTCCAATTCTTTGAGGTATTTCTGGAGACTACCATAAATATCCTAATGTCATAGCAGCTTTAATCTGATCACGTGTATGGGCTACAGCATATTTTATCTGGAAGTAGATCCTACCTATTAAATCTCTGTGTCCTGAAAAAAAAGGACTGTTTCTCTGACAGTGATCCCAAAGAATCAGATACAGGTTGAGACTTAGGAAAGGACTCACAATTGTTCCAAGTTCTCATTTTTCAGAGTGGTTTTAGTAAACAAAAGCAAAGTTCATTGCCTCTCAAACTTCTGTAATTACTATACATTTTCAGTTTTACCTTTTATTACCATCTTTTGTCATAAAGTCATTTATAAGATAATACTCTCTCACACTAGAAGTCATTTTGCTTATCTGTTTGCTTCTTAGACAACTGTAAAATTTGGGTCTGAAGGATCTGATGTTCAGAGTAGTAGGATTAATTGTAGGTAACGGTAATATCAAGTACTGTTCTGTTCCACTTGGGAGTTTAGAGGGAAGACATGGACTTGTGGAGTAATGTCTCCCCCAGGGTGGCATCATTGGACTTCAGATGGTTGTCCTTCAGCTTCTTAGCCAGCACTGGGCAATTATTAGCTCAGTGATCTTTTTGCTTGCAATTTCTCTAGTTTCTTTACCAAAGACTTCCAGTTATTAACAGAAGATATTGAGCCTTGTTTTTATCTCAGGATCAGTTGTTTTAGATAGACAGCCAGAGCCTGTTTACTTTCTAAGGCTCTCTAGAGACATCTAGCTACAGATTACTGGTTTTCCAAAATAGCTTGTTTTTCTTATTAAAGTCCCTAGTTTTTCAATTGTTCCAATTGTTTTTCTTATTAAAGTCCCTAGTTTAGATAATGAGCCCATGAACAAAAAGAAGACAAGGCCCTTACTTCAGCTGTTGGGTCTGCCCCAGGATACCATTTGAAAGAAGAGCAAAATATTTAAGAAATTGGACTTTTTGATGGTATTTGGCATCTCTCTTCTCAAGAGCATTTATTCTGGGCTCTTATCTCGTGATCAATCTCATTTCATTGGGCAAGATGGCTTTATGTTCACACTGGTCTACATCATCATATGTTCTCCACCTTGGACTTCTTTGGGCAATAGGGATTCTACACCATTTGTTAATGCAATTTTTTATAAATGGTCAGAAACAACGTACAATATATAGAAGACTAGAACAGACTGAAATATTTTCTGCTTACCAATCCAGCAGAGATTTCTTAGAGCTCTAATAAATCCAGGATTGAGTCTCCTTGGATGGGCTGATCACATGCCCACCCTCAATTAATCACTATCACTTAAGAGAGAGATTATATACTAATTGGCTAGGCCTAGATGTGCCCATCTCTGAAACAGAATAGTTCCCCAAAGGAAATCTCAGTGATGTTCCTAGAAGAACGGGGAAACAGAGGTAAGTCAAATCAAAACCGTAAATGTCTATCACAACAATCTTAAGATTGTAAGCAGAGAAAATACACCAACACGGTCACTACTGAACTTCATTAACACAGAGCTCTGAGTAGCTGCTAGATTCCTTTCATATTGACACTCCTTTTCCTCCAAAGCATTTATAGGAGACACAAGCTATCAGGTTCTTCCCGAGCTTTTAAAACGGATTCTTTAATAACCTATATAGAGACTTTGAGGCAGCTGCTTAGTCACCTACCTCCTAATGTTTCCTTCACAAGCAATATGAAACAAGAAAGGAAAGGTGAATTCTACATAAAACCACACTCAGCGTAACTTGAAGTCAGACAATGTCAAATCTTTAAAAATAACTAAGTAAAATGAGAAAAATCACCAGATCCCAGTGTGTGTTGTCTCACACTTCTGCCCCACCTCACTAGAAGGTTTGTAACAGACAAAGGCAAACAGAGATGGAAAAAGGAAGCTAGTGAAAGGGTCTCAGTTTCACCGGACACTGTTACCACAAGGACTACATGTATCCTAAACCTGGAAATACTAAAAAAAAAAAAAAAAAAAAAGTGTCCAGTCAGATCAGAGTATGAACTACAGGAAAGGAACTTCTAAATACACATGGTTTAAAGGTGCAGGCATGATTTAAAGGGGCACTGTTCAAAATGTGGATCTGCTAGGGGAACAAAAAAGGTAAAGAGGAAAAGACCTTATTGGAAATTGGACTGTTAAGGGGAAAGGAAATTGAAGTTTTAGGACCAATAAGAAAAAGAGAAGCACAAAATTGAAGGACTCATAACCCTCCCCACAACACAAAAACCTCCCCACCAAATCACAACACCCTAGAAAAAGCACCTGGACTTTGCTATACTGACCAGTGAGGGCTCAGTAAACTAGAAATATTGCAAAACAACCCAATAGCACAAATGTGAATAAGAGGAAAGTTAAGTCTATACAGAGTACTGCAGAAAGTCGGGAATAAAATTACATCTCAACTGAGGAAAATTTCTCCCAATAAACCCTTATGAAGGAAAAGAAACTTCAATATGTTTCAAGTTTGAAGACAAACTTTTCAGGATATGAGAACCACTGTGAAACAAATTTAAAAACTAAGGACATAAATGGACAAAAATCAGAGAAATGAAGAGTGTTGTTTGCACTTAGAACAGTGGAAGAAAAAGACAAAATTATCTCAGAAACGAAGAATAAGTTACAAGATGCCCAAGGGAGAACCAATTCAGATCAAAGTAAGAGACACTGAAGAAAGGCAGGAAAACAAGGAAATGAAAATGGCATTAAGGACTAAAAAAGTCTGGGGCACCATGGTGGCTCAGTCATTAGAGTGTCTGACTCTTGATTTTGGCTCAAGTCATGATGTCACGGTTTGTGGGATCAAGCCCTGCATTGGGCTCCACACTGATAGCATGGAACCTGCTTAGGATTCTCTCCCTGTCCCTCTCCCGTTCTGTCTCAAAATAAACTTGAACAAAATAATAAAAGTAAAAAAGTTCAGAGAAAAGGTAACAGAATGGAATACGGGCAAAGGAATAGTATTTGTGTTAATTGGAGCCCTTATGGAAGAAAAAAGGGTAGATCAGAAGTAATATTTAGAACTACAACCCATAAACACTTTCCAAAAATAGAAAAAAGTGTATCTGAATCTACATATTGAAATAATTCACCAGGAAGCTGGAAAAAAAAAATCAACTTCAAGACACATTCTAATAAAACTATAGATTTCAAAGAAAGTATTCTCAAAGTGTACAGGCAAAAAGATCAAATAACTTACAAAGGCAAAAGAAACTGGCCTCACATTTATAAACCAACACACTAAGCAAGGCAACAATGGAGCAGTGTGGTTGGCAGAATTCTAAAATAGGGCCCAAGATGTCCCACCTTCACGTAGACATAACTGCATCATCTCTTGGGCTTTAAAAATGATGGAGTTCACTCGTGATTAGATTATAGGTCACAGTTGACTTGAAGGAAATTATCCTGTAGAGCTGACCTAATCAGATAAATCCTTTAAGAGCCATTTTCTGCCAACTGGTTGCAGAAGGGGAAGTCTGCGATTTGAAGCGCAAGAAGACTTTTTGTGCCCCTGCTGGCTAGAAGAATAAGGCTGCGTAGCAAGAAATGCAGGTGCATCTACAAGCTGAGCGCCAGCCCTGGCTGGAAGCCAGCAGAAAAATGGAGACTTCAGTCCCAAGACTGCCAAGAACTGATTTCTGCTAACAACCAGAATAAGCTTCAAAGTAGTTCTTTCCCCAGACCTCCATAAAGGAGCACAGTGCTGCCAACAGCTTGGTGTCAGCCTGCGAAATCCTGAGATTCTAGCCCCGCCCTGGATTCCTAACCCACAGAAACTGTTAGGTAAGTTTGTATTTTTTTTTTTAATTTTCTAATTTTTCATTTTTTAAAGTAAGCTCTACACCAATGTGGAGCTTGAACTCACAACCCCAAGATCAAGAGTTGCGCACTCCACCAACTGAGCCCAAGTTTGCATTATTTTAAGCCCCTAAGTGTGTGCTAGCAGCAATAACAAAAAATTAGCACAATTGGCATTTTTTAAAAACTCAAAGAATGTGTGTGAACCAAGGATTCTATATTCAGTTTTCAACTATCAAAACTACAGAAACTTGGATTTGAAGCCAGGCTACCATTGCCAGAGGGTGGGCCAGCCCCTCCCTGTTCCAGGGCCCCTCCCACCTAGTTGTGTAACCATCCCCACCCCCCTCTCCAAGGCCCCCCACCTGGGAATGGGGAGGTTCACCCAAAAAGATAAGTAGAATAAATAAAACTACAGAAAAATGGTTATGAACATATAAGAACTTAGAGAATTCTGCATCCATTAGGCCTTCTTGACGAATTTACAAGAGCAGAGATCAGCCAACTTTTTGTGTAAGGATGAGACAGTAAAGGTTAGAGGCTTTGAGGGTCAAATAGAGTTTATGTCCCATATTATTGTTTTTTTTTTAATGTTTATTTACTTTTTTTTTTTTAACATTTATTCATTTTTGAGAGAGTGCAAGCAGAGGAGGGGCAGAAAGAGGGAGATACAGAATCTGAAGCAGGCTCCAGCTCTGAGCTGTCGGCACAGAGCCAGACGTGGGGCTCAAACTCACAAACTGAGATCATGACCCTAGCCGAAGTCCAACGCTTAACTGAATGAGCCACTCAGGTGCCCCAGTGTTTATTCACTTTTGAGAGAGAGAGAGAGAGCAAGTGGGGGGGGGGGGGAAGGGCATAGAAGGGGACGGGATTTAAAGCGGGATCTGCATTGACAGCAGACAGCCCAATGTGGGGCTTGAATTCTCAAAACTCTCAAGATTATAACTCAAGCCAAAGTCAGAAGCTTAACCAACTGAGCCACAGGTGCCCCGTGTTGTTGTTGTTGTTGTTGTTGTTGTTGTTTTTTAACAATCCTTTAAAGTGGTATGGAGGTGGGGGCGGGGATTCTTTGCTCATAAGCCACACCAAACCAGATTAGGAGCCAGATTTGGCCTTCAGGCCTTATCTTCATAACCCCTGTGTTAGAGAAGAAGCTTCATCCAACTAAGTAGTAATTGAAAATTTCAGGCAAAGGATTGATGGGGTGAAGTTTTAAAAATATATAATTATGTATAGCCATGTATAAGGCAAAGGTCAAGATAAGAGTGGAAAACTGATGTACAAATGTCACATATTATGATAAAGTAGATACAAAAATGACAGAGAGTGGGGGGCACCTGGGTGGCTCAGTGGGTTAAGCACCCAACTCTTGGTTTCAGCTCAGTTCCTGATCTCACAGTTCATGAGTTAGAGCTCCACATCGGGCTCTGTGCTGACAGTACAGAGTCTGCTTGGGATTCTCTCTCTCTCTCTCTCTCTCTCTCTCTCTCTCTCTAAATACATAAATAAATAAATAAATAAACCTTTAAAAAATTTAAAAAAAATTTTTTTAACGACAGAAAGGAAAGGGAAATATAAAAGTAGAATACAGTTGCTGTATGGGCCACAGGAGGGCATTAAAGGATAATGGAATCTTGATAAACCAGATGGTCAATGGTTAAATAAGTAAACAGGACTAAGCGCTTTAAAAAAAAAAAAGTACAGGTGAGGGGCGCCTAGGTGGCTCAGTCGGTTAAGCGTCTGACTTCGGCTCAAGTCATGATCTCACGGTTCGTGGGTTTGAGCCCAGCATCCGGCTCTGTGCTGACAGCTTGGAGCCTGGAGCCTGCTTCGAATTCTGTGTCTCCCTCTCTTTCTGTTCCTCCCCCACTTATGCTCTGTCTCTCTCTCTCTCCTTCAAAAATAAATAAAAAACATTAATAAAAAAATTAAAAAAAAAAGTACAGGTGAGGGAGGTGGTGCAAGATGGTAACGTACAAAGATCCTGACCTCATCTCTTCCCGAGGTCACACGGAATCTACAGCTACAAATGGAACAATTTCTTCTGAAAAAGACCTGAAAACTAGCTGAGCAACTTCTTATCAAGCAAATGAGGAGAAACCACGATGAAGAGGGTAGGAGTCTGAGACCCAGTCTCACCATAAGCCTCACCCGTGACACAGTGACCCATAATCCGGAGAGAACTTACAAGCTTGGAACTTCTCCCTGAGAAGCAAAGGCTTCATACCCCAAGTTTTAAGACCTGTACCCAAGAGATGAGCCCCCCAAACCTGGCTTTGAAATCCAATGGAGCTCTCGTCCATGAGATCCAAAGGGCTATAGCAAAAGGAGAAAAGGCTTTTAAGGGGCACACATGAACTCACCACAGGGCCCAGCAGAGAAGCCCAGATTTTATGTGAGATTGAATAGCTAATCCTAAAGAGTGGGCAGGAGAGGCAGGGGGTCCTGGGATACTCTGTGGGGACAGATGCGGGCCAGCACCATTTTCACACCTCTCTGCCTTGCTAAGGCTGGCAGTCCTTTCCCCCTCCCCCACTCTGCATGCGCTAGCTTCACTTTCTTCCTCTGCCACACTCCAGAGCACCCATGGGGCTGTAACATTCAGAGAGACACTTCTTGGCCAAATGCCTTCCAGAGCACTGCTCAGATGGCAGGCTGAAACACCCCCACCCTTTCTAAGATGCCTACTTGTCCAGGAGCTTTCTTTTCAGCTTAAATATTTCTTGTCAGGCTCGTTTGAGGTGATGAACTGCTTTGGCCTTTTTGTTTGCTTGTCGTTAACTCTTTAGTTTGCCTGCTGAAGGGCAGGCTGCGGTCTGGCATGTTTCTAGGGGCCTGTGGAAGTGGTCTCAGGGAATAGAGCTAGTGGTTGCAGTCTTGGCACTCTCCCTCTGCTTCACTTCGGCTTGCTGGGATCTCCTAAAGAGGAGTTTATACCCTTGTATTACAACCACATCTTTGTGACTCCTGCCTGGGGGACCTGGCTGTACTGAACAGCAGGGTTTATGCTTGTGGTCCCACACAACTATATACATTTGCGGTACTTTAAAATGCACTGCCTGAGGATCTGACTTCCAATCAGCCTGTATATATAGGTGCTGACTGAGATAACACCCCCTTTGGGACACTGACAGTAGGGGCACACCTTCAACCACTGGGAGCTATTAAGCACAAACAGGCTGCTGGAATAAGCACAAAGGTCTGAGAGATAAGAGTTACAGCAAGGATGAACAATAAGGTTCATCTCCTACGTGAGACCACTCCTTCAACATTGAGAGAGGTGGCTGTTACATCTACTGCATAGAAACCAACACAGAGAGTGAAGCAAAATGAGGAAATAAAGAAATATGTTCCAAATGAACAAGATGAAACCTCAGGGAAAAAATATAATAAAACAGATAACTAACCTGATAAAGAGTTCAAAGTAATGATCATACAGGTGCTCACCACGGAGCGCCTGGGTGGCTCAGTCTGTTAAGTGTCCAACTTCAGCTCAGGTCATGATCTTATACCTTGTGAGTTTGAGCCCTGCACTGGGCTCTGTGCTGACAGCTCGGAGCCTGGAGCCTGCTTTGGATTCTGTCTTCCTCTCTCTCTGACCCTCCCCCGCTCACATTCTGTCTCTCTCTCTCTCAAAAATAAACACTAAAAAAATTAAAAACAAAAAAGATGTTCACCAAAACTGGAAAAATGAACAGTCAGAACTTCAAAACAGAGAAAAATGTAAGAAAATACCAAATAGAAGCCACGGAGCAAAAGAATGTAGTAACTACTGACAAACACAGTAAAGGGGTTGAATGGCAGACCACTTGAGCAGAAGAAAGGATTAGTTAACTCTAAGTCAGGGCAATATAACTACCCCATCAGAGCAACAAAGAGGAAAAACAATGAAAAAAAGTAAAAATAGCTTTAAGGAACTTAGGGACAACATTAAGCATACTAATATTCACATTATACAGATCCCAGAAGGAGAAGAAAGAGAGAAAGTGGCAGGAAACATTTGGACAAATAAAGCTGAAAAGTTCCCTAACCTGAGGAAGAAAACAAGACATTTAGACCCAGAAGATCCGAGAGTTCCAAATAAGATGAACCCAAAGAGACCTACCTGAGACACGTAATTAAAATTTCAAAAGTTAAAGGGGAGAATTTTAAAAGCAAGAGAAAAACAACTTGTTACATACAAGGGAAGCCCCATAAAACTATCAGATCTTTTTTCAATGTTTTTATTTATTTTTGAGAGGGAGACAGAGCACCTGCAGGGGAGGGGCAGAGAGAAAGGGAGACACAGAATCCAAAGCAGGTTCCAGGCCCTGAGCTGTCAGCACAGAGCCCAATGTGGGGCTTGTTCCCAAGAACTGCAAGATCATGTCATGTCCTGAGCTGAAGTCAGATGCTTCACTGACTGAGCCACCTAGACACCCCAAAACTCAGATTTTTTTGGAAGAAATTTTGCAGGCCCGAAGGGGGTGCCACAGTATATTCAAAGTGCTAGAAGAAGAAAAAAAGCAATTCCAATCTACCTGGCGAAGTTAATCAGAATAGAAGGAACGATAAAGAGTTTTACAGACAAAAGCTAAAGGAGTTCACCACCAAATTAGTCTTACAAGAAATGTCAGACTACTTTAAGTTGAAAAAATAAGGAGTGCTAATTAGTAACAAGAAAACATATGAAAATGTAACTCATACTGTTAAAGTTAGATATATAGTAAAGGTAGTGGATTAATCACTTATAAAGCTAATACAAAGATAAAAAGAAAAAATAGTAAAAATAACTAAAATGACAATAGTTGATGGATACAAGGATAAAAACATGTAAAATGTGACATCAAAACCATAAAATGTAGCGGGGGGGGGTGTGGATAAAAACAGATTTAGAATGTGTTACAATTAATCAACTTAAAATAGACTATTATATGTATAAGCCTCATTGTAACCACAAAACAACATCAGGTAGATACATAAAAGATAATGGGAAAAAGGAATCTAAGCATCCCACCCAAGCAAATCATCAAACCACAAAGGAAGAGACCAAGTGAAGAAAAAGAACAAAAAAGAACTACAAAAAACCAGAACACTGCCAAAAAAACAAAAACAAAAACAAAACAAACAAAAACAAAAAACAACTACAAAAAAGCCAGAAAACAAAAATGTAAATAAGGCCAACAGTACCTACCAATACTTACTTTCAATGTAAATGGACTAAATTCTCCAAGAAGAAAAAAAAAAAAAAAGTGGTTGAATTTAAAAAACAAACAAGACCCATCTATATGCTCCCTACAAGATAATCACTTCAGCTGTAAGAATACGCAAAGTGAGGGGATGAACAAAGACACTCCATGTAAATGGAAACCAGAAGAAAGCTGGGGTAGCTATATGGATATTAGACAAAATAGACTTTAAAACAAAGACTGTGTTAAGAGACAAAGCATTGTAAAATAAGGGGTCAAGCTCACGAAAAAGGATATAATGAGGAAGTATTTATGCATCTAAATATAGGAGCATTAAATATATATAGCAAATATGAAGAGACCAAAAGGAAGAAATTGGCAATACAAAAATAGTAGGGGATTTTAGTATCCCACTTACATCAGTGGAGATCAGAAAATCAGTAAGGCGGGGCACCTGGGTGGCGCAGTCGGTTAAGCGTCCGACTTCAGCCAGGTCACGATCTCGCGGTCCGTGAGTTCGAGCCCCGCGTCAGGCTCTGGGCTGATGGCTCAGAGCCTGGAGCCTGTTTCTGATTCTGTGTCTCCCTCTCTCTCTGCCCCTCCCCCATTCATGCTCTGTCTCTCTCTGTCCCAAAAATAAATAAACGTTGAAAAAAAAATTAAAAAAAAATAATAAAAGAAAAAAAAAAGAAAATCAGTAAGGAAATACTGGCCTCAAATAACACATTAGGGGGCACTTGGGTGGCTCAGTCGGTTAAGCGGCCGACTTCGGCTCAGGTCATGATCTCGTGGCCCGTGAGTTCGAGCCCCGCGTCAGGCTCTGTGCTGACAGCTTGGAGCCTGGAGCCTGTTTCAGATTGTGTCTCCCTCTCTCTCTGGCCCTCCGCCGTTCATGCTCTGTCTCTGTCTCAAAAAATAAATAAACGTTAAAAAAAAAATTAAAAAAAACACATTAGACCAAATGGACTTGATATTTATAGAACATTCCATCCAAAAGCAACAGAATATACATTTTTCTGAAGTACACATGGAATATTCTCCAGGATAGGTCACATGTTAGTCCACAAAACAGGTCTTAATTTATTTAAGAGGACTGACACGATATCAGGCATCTTTTCCACCAAATGGTAGGACACTAGAAGTCATTACAAGAAGGAAACTGGAAAATTCACAAATATGTGGAAGTTAGCAAACATGCTACAGAACCACCAAGGAGTCAAAAAAGAAATCAACAGAAATAAAATACCTTGGGACAAATGAAAATGGAAATAGCACACCAAAATTTATGGGATGCAGCAAAAAAGTTCTAAAAAGGAAGTTCATAATAAATGACTACCTCAAGAAACAAGAAAAATCTCAAAACAACCTAACATCACACCTCAAAAACTAGAAAAAGGAGAACAAACCAAACCCAAAGTTCATGGAAGAATATAAACAAAGATCAGAGCAGAAATAAATGAAACAGTTAAAAAAGGACCAATGGGAAAGATCGATGAACCTAAGAGCTGGTTCTTTGAAAAGATAAAGACACAAAAAAAATAATAAAATTTTTCAGAAATGAAAGAGGAACTGTTTCAACTGATACGACAAATACAAAGGATCCTAAGAAACTACTATGAACAATTATATGCCAACAAATTAGACAACCTAGAAGAAATGAATAAATTCTACGAACATACAAGACTAAATCATGAAGAAATAAAAAATCTGAGTAGACCAATTCTATTAAGAAAATTAAATCAGTAACTGAATACCTTTCAATAAACTAAAGTCCAGGATCAGATGGCTTCACTGGTGAATTCTACTAACCATTCAAAGAATTAACACCAATCTTTCTTAAAATCTTAAAAAAAAAACAAAAAAACAAAAAACAGAAGAGGAAGTAGTCTTCTGTACTCATTTTATGGGGCCAGCATTACCCTGACACCAAAACCAGACAAAGTTGCCACAAGAAAATTACAGGCCAGTATCCCTGATGAACATAGATGCAAAAATCCTCAACAAAATATTAGCAAACTGAATTCAACAATACCTTAAAATGATCATAACCTATAATCAAGTGGGATTTATTCCAGGAATGCAAAGATGGTCGAATATTTGCAAATAAGTCAATGTGATACACCACATTAAGAAATGAAGGATAAAAATCTTATGATCATCTCAATATGTGCAGCGAAAACATTTGATAAAATTCAACTTTTGGGGCTCCTGGGTGGCCCAGTCGGTTAAGCAACCGACTTCAGCTCAGGTCACGATCTCTCGGTCCGTGAGTTCAAGCCCCGCGTCCGGCTCTGTGCTGACCGCTCAGAGCCTGGAGCCTGTTTCAGATTCTGTGTCTCCCTCTCTCTGACCCTACCCCCTTCATGCTCTGTCTCTCTCTGTCTCAAAAATAAACGTTAAAAAAATTTTTTTTAATTTATTTTTTATTTTTTTATTTTTATTTTAAAAAAAAATTTTTTTTCAACGTTTTTTATTTATTTTTGGGACAGAGAGAGACAGAGCATGAACGGGGGAGGGGCAGAGAGAGAGGGAGACACAGAATCAGAAACAGGCTCCAGGCTCCGAGCCATCAGCCCAGAGCCTGATGCGGGGCTCGAACTCCCGGACCGCGAGATCGTGACCTGGCTGAAGTCAGACGCTTAACCGACTGCGCCATCCAGGCGCCCCAAAATTTTTTTTTTTAAATTCAACTTTCATTTATGATAAAAGTTTCAACAAAGAGGTTATGGAGGGAATGCATCTCAACATAATAAAAGCCATATGTGACAAATGTACAGCTAGCATCATACTCAACAGTGAAAAGCTGAAAGCTTTTTAAGATTACAAATAAAACAAGGACACTTATTCTTGCCTCTTTTAATCAACATAGTATTAGAAGTCCTAGCCAGAGCAATTAGGCAAGAAATAAAAGGCATCCAGGGGTACCTGGGTGGCTCAGTTGGTTAAGCTTCTCTTTGTTTTGGCTCAGGTCATGATCTCATGGCTGATGAGTTTGAGCCCCATGTCCGGCTCTGTGCTGACAGCTCAGAGCCTGGAGCCTGCTTCGGATTCTGTGTCTTCTTCTCTCTCTCTCTCTCAAAAATAAAGTAAACATTAAAAAAAGAAAGAGCATCCAAATTGGGAAGGAAGGGGTAAAACTGTCACTGTTTACAGATGACATGATATATATAAAAACCCTAAAGACTCCACTAGAAATCTAATAGAACTAATAAATTCAGTAAAGTTGCAGGATAAAAATATTAATTTGAAAATATCAGAAAGAGAAATTAAGAAAGTGATCCCATTTAAAAGTGCATCAGAAAAAAAAAAAAGAAAAAAAAAGAAAAGGGGCGCCTGGGTGGCTCGGTCGGTTAAGCATCCGACTTCGGCTCAGGTCATGATCTCACAGTCCATGGGTTCAAGCCCCGCGTCGGGCTCTGTGCTGACAGCTCAGAGCCTGGAGCCTGTTTCAGATTCTCTGTCTCCCTCTCTCTGTGACCCTCCCCGGTTCATGCTCTGTCTCTCTCTGTCTCAAAAATAAATAAACGTTAAAAAAAAAAAAAAAAGTGCATCAGAAAGAATAAAACTTAACCAAGGAGGTGAAAGACCTGTATACTGAAAACTATAAGATGCTAATGAAAGAAATTGAAGAGAGCACAAATAAATGGAAAGATATTCCATGTCCATGGATTGGAAGAATACTGTTAAAATATCCATCCATACTACCCAATGCAATCTACAGACCCAGTGAAATCAATCCCTATCAAAATTCTAATGGCATTTTTACAGAAATAGACACATGATCTTAACATTTGCATGTTTTTATTTTTAAGTAATGACTACACCCAACTAGGGGCTCAAACTCACAACCCTGAGATCAAGAGTTGCATGCTCCACTGACTGAGCCAGCCAGGCACCCCAATAACAACATATTTTTTAAAAAATGAAAAATCTCAGGAGTTTCTTTTGCCTCTTGAGATAACCTGAAGTTGACCCACAGCTGTCACAACTTACTTGACCCCTGCCTATCTCCACTGCCTTTTTTTTTTTTTAATTTTTTTAAATATTTATTTTGGGGAGAGTGCAAGTGGGGGAGGGGCAGAGAAAGGGAGACAAAGGATCTGAAGCGGGCTCTGCTGACAGGCTGAAAGCAGCAAGCCCAATGTGAGGCTTGAACTCACGAACCACGAGATCATGACCTGAGCCAAAGTCGGACACTCAACCGACTGAGCCACCCAGGTGCCCCTCTAGTGCCTTTAACAACATGTAAGTAACTTCTTGATTCGTTCTAGAGAAGACTTCTGGCTTCAGGATGAAACTAGAGTCATTTGTGTTATAAGGCAAAGCCAGAAGTTTGCTATATGAAGCTCTTAAGTAGTCAAGCACATGGACCACGTACCCTCTCTGTATTTTTAATCTTTACAACATCTCAAAGGAGAACCTTGCAAATCCTTCAAAATCCACCTCTGCCTCTAAGTCTCTAAGAAGTCTAGCCATATTTCTTTCTCTAGCTGCTTCTCTGTCCCCCCAGAATCCACTCTCTGTGCCCAGAACCTGTTCACTTTCCACCCAGGCTACTTCAGTGGTCCTACTCTTTGTTCCCTTGTTTCTGTCCAGATGGAGATGGGGCTGGTCTGCCTTCTGCTGTGATCTTCCTAAGAACTCTGCTTGATTTTCCAAGATCTTCCTTACATTGCTAAACACTTTCTTTTGAAGTCTCATATTGGCTATTAAAAAAAAATTGAGATTTACGAAAAGACACCATAAAGTGAAAAACAAATGACAAAGACTTAAGTCCAGGTTAAATAAAGAGTGCCTACAATTCCATAAGAAAAAAATAGGACCCAGTATGTTTTTTGTTTTTTTTTTTAATGAGCAAAGGAGAGGTGCCTGTGTGGCTCAGTGGGTTAAATGTCTGACTTCAGCTCAGGTCATGATCTCACCGCTCGTGAGTTTGAGCCCCGCGTCGGGCTCTGTGCTGACAGCTCAGAGCCTGGAGCCTGCTTGGGATTTTGTGTTTCCCTTTCTCTCTGCCCCTCCCCTGCTCATGCTCTGTCTCTCTCTCTCTCAAACATAAACATTTAAAAAAAAATTTTAATGGGCAACGGATGTAACAAAAGCAATTCAAAGAAGAAAAGGATTCTGAAAGGTCTATAAGCATATGAGAAGATAGGTTTCAACTTTACCAGTATGCAACTGCAACATCCATTTCCCACCTATCAATCGGGGGAGAAAATATGTTTGAACTGGGCCTGGGGAAAACAGGTATCCCCACACAATTGGCAAAGCCGTCTGGGAGAGCAACTTGGTACCCATATTAAAACTGTGCTGGTGCCCTACAATCCGGTAATTCTGACTATACACAGATCTTTTCTTTTTCATCTGGGAGAGTTAAATCAGATCCTACAAAACTTACACATTGTTGGGGGATTGCCCGATGGAGGTGATCCTGACTGCTCCCAGTGCGAGCTTTCCTGTGTGCGGTGGGAAGTTCTGTGACTAGCATACCCCCTCTAGTGGTCAGAGCTTCTACTTTTCTCTCCCAATCAGGAAAGCACCTGAGATGGAGAAGGTGCAGGATCAGCCTCACTCACACCATAAACTGAGCAAGTCTCTGTCCAAGCAAGACAGAACTAATCTGTAAAGCGAGTAATTACAAAAATACTTCTTTCAGCTGTCTATAGTTATGAAGATATGCTTCAATAAGAAAACTTGTTTCATTACAACACTAGCTTGAGAAAGAGGGAACAGACAGCCCTAGAACTCGCATCAGAACTGACTTCCACCTGTCCTACGCAGCTGTGGGCGTTGAGCCAGAGGGATCTGTTTATTGGCTTTCTCTTTCCTCTCTTCACTTGTTTGAACTCCTTTTGCTGAATATAAACACCTGACTCTCTTTACGGAAATGCCAGCTAATTCGGTGCTAATTCGCATTCTACACTTGCTTACCTTGAGTCCACAAACAGGGTAAATGCCGGGTACAATCTTCAGCGTATCGTTAGAAACTTTTAGTGCAGGAAGAGGTTACCCCGATATCTTCTAGACATGTTTTTGGGTCAAGGCCAAAAAATGGACGAGAAACATACGTTAGGGTTCCAGCTGTCCTTTCCATGCTGACAGAGAGCAGTGCAAAGGGACAGAGTTTTGGATGTGATTGCCAAAATGTAGAGAAGAATACTGAATTTCTTCTATTCAAATAAATTTAAGCTTTTTGGAGGAAAATGTTAAAAGCTGGCATGATGAATGATGAAGTACACTTCTAAATTATAGAAATATACTGCAATGTGTTGCGTATAAAAAAATTGCAGGGGATACCTGGCTGACTCAGTCAGTAGAGCACTGGACTCTTGACCTCGGAGTTGTGAGTTGGAGCCCCATGTTGGGCATAGAGCCTACTAAAAAACAAATAAATAAAACTAAAAAAAAAATCATTGTAGGACTTTGTTCCTCCTATAGGAATTACTTATAACCAAACACCGTGAAATGTAAATGACTTTATAAGGGGCGCCTGGGTGGCTCAGTTGGTTGAGCTTCCGACTTCAGCTCAGGTCATTTCACAGTTCCTGAATTCGAGCCCTGCATCAGGCTCCTTGCTGACAGCTGGGAGCCTGGAGCCTGCTTCCGATTCTGTGTCTCCCTCTCTCTCTGACCACCCCCACTCCCGTTCATGCTCTTGTCTCTGTCTCAAAAATAAATAAAAATTTAAAAAAATAAATGAATTTATAAGATATGGTAACTGCCACAAAGAACTTCTCATTTAGATTGTTTTGTAGCCTTTAATTTCCTTATCTGAAATTTTCTTATCTCTTAAATTTTCCCTTTTTTCTTTTTAAAAGTCAATTTCCCCAATCTTTTCATTAAATTAATGAACATTTGCTACGTGCACATGAGCTGGGGAGGGGCAGAGAGAGAGGAAAAGAGGATCCCAAATAGCCTCTGCGTTGTCAGCACAGAGCCCGACACAAGGCTCAGTCTCACATTCTGTGAGATCATAACCTGAACTCAAATCAAGAGTTGGTCGCTTAACCAATGGAGCCACCCAGGCACCCCATCATCTGGGGATATTAATTACATTTTATTTCTCTACTTCCTGCATTGTTTTCTTTGAGGACCCCTCCTCCCCTGCCCATTTGCTCATATGGATCTCTGCATCTCAGAAACTATCCGCAAACACCTAATGCTCACGAGCTGTCTGTTCCTCGGATAGCTGACTGGGGCCAGGTGGGAGTGGGAGGGTTATCCCATTGGCAAACTCCTGGCCAGGACAAGGCTGTTTCACTGGGGACCTGAAACTGTAAGTCTCTATAGGTCTTTTTTCTTGGGCCGGGTTTTTCTCAGAGAGGAAGCCTCTAATCCCCTGCTTGGAGGATATAACTTGGCTGCCACTTTTCAAATAGGAGGAGGCCAAAGTCACTGTTCAATGTGCACTTTCACTTAATCCGAACACTCTGCCTTCAGCTATGCCTGGTGTTCCGGAATCCAGAGATCCGGATACAGCCTCAACAGAAAATAAACCACTAGTGTTCTGTAGGGCAGGGGTGAAGTGGTAACATGCTCTGAGTGAAGAGGGTAACTTTGAAGATCTTTTTTTTTTTTTTTTAACGCTGGCATGCTTTTTTTTCTTTTTTTTAATGTTTATTTTGAGAGAGAGAAAGAGCAGAGGAGGGGCACGTAGGGAGAATCCCAAGCAGGCTCCACACTGTCAACACAGAACCCAACCCGGAGTTCAAACTCACCAATCTTGAGATGGTGACCTGAGCCAAAATCTGAGTCAGACGCTTCACTGCCTGAGCCACCCAGGCACCTCCTACCTGCTTCTTAATAGACTTTCAACTGCTTCACCTGTTTTTAGCCCCACCTCAGCTGCCTTTGGGGATACTGAATGTATCTCTTATGCATGAGCCTCTCTGAGCTTGAATCAGCTTGCTTCTGGCTGCATACTGCCACCACCTGTGGGCACTTAGCTTTCATTCTTCCCTGGTTTATTTAGTTGCTAATTGCCCCTCTGCTTTTTAGCTTCTAAAAACTTTTTTTTTTTAATACTTAAGTAAACCCTACACCCAACATGGAGCTCAAACTCACGAACCCAAGATCAAGAGTCACACGATCTCCTGACTGAGCCAGTCACGTGCCCCAACTTCTAAAATTGTTTTCTCATTTGCCTGTTTTTGGGTTTTGGGCAGTTTTTTGGTCTTGAAACTTCTGGGTAGCTCTGTAAACAGGGATGTGGTTAGTTGACTGCCTTCAACCATTAGCAACTATAAGCTATGCCTTAGCTTCTGAGCAAGTCTGGAATACAAGGGCCTGGCCATGCCTGCCATCATGGGACTCCTCCAGCAGGTAGTCTTTGGTCCACTGCAGATCAGTAAGTCACATTTCTCCATTCAACCCACAAGCATAGTCCAAGAGACGTCCTCAAATACTCTGCTGAAATCCAGATACATTCAAACTGTAGTAGTCCTCTGGGCTACCAAGTCTCCTTCCAAGGAGACAGAGTAGGTCTCCTAAGGAATATAACTCCTATGTGCACTTGAGTAAGCTAGAATCATGTCAGGAACATCATACTTATGTGGTTCCCAGGATCCACCTTTTCCCCACTTCAAAGATTGTTTATTTATCATTTCCTTCTTTAAAAGGCCTCAAAATTATAATTTTCAGTTTCATAACCTAACAGCAACTGGATTTGGGACTATGGACTTGGAAATGAAACATTTATAGGTCTCTCTTATCACAGCCTCAGATTTACCGCTTTTTTCCATGCTTTTCTACCTCATCCTGTTTGAGTATTGTGCTTTTATAGTGTTAACTACCCCAAGCACAGAAATTGAACAATTCTATGGTCTTACTGTTGACTTTACACCACCAGACCATAGACACATTCCTACTGTTCTTGCCTAAAGTTTTTAAAAGCCTCTTTATTGTGGATTAGACTTCATGACACTACTTATAACTCTGGGACACTGTCCCTGGTTTCTATATGCCCTTCCTTCTTGTGAAAATAGCTAGAACACATGAATGCTCAATGAAAACAAAGAAGGAATGATAGCTTATCAGTTAGGACTATTTTTGGTGCAAATAACAGAACTCCAGCTAGTATAAAGTGGAATTACAGAACTGGCTATATTTATAGAAAGAACCCAAGGGTTGGAACACAATTTCGGAAAGCATGGGAATGGAAAACTGGAAAATCTCTAGGAACACACAGCATTCTCTCCATCTCTCATCTCTGCTTCTCTTAATGCATAGGCTCTATTTTTCTTTCTCAACATAAGGGGTTAACTGCTGGTTGGCCCACAGGGAAAGCAGAAAATGTCCTCATAGCTTTCATGTTCCAACCCCACAGCAAGACTTCATCTCAATTCTAAAATTCCCAGAGAAGGAGCGAGGAAACTCGATTGGCCCAGCTTGGTATAGGAGCAGACTCCCAGCTGAATCAACAGTGACCAGTAGAAAACAATCTCATTGTATTAAAGTGGCTGTCAGAATTCCAAGGCTGGAGTGAGGATGGTAGATAAGAAAGTGAGTATCAGCTTTTAAAAAGACCCCCAAAGATGTTTACTACAGGGGCTTTTAATAAGCTGAAGTCCTGGAGGATAGAAAATATAAGTGCCATTCTCCTTTTTCTTTCTAAAATAAATTTATGCTCAATTTTTATGTTGTAACTCTGAACTGGAATTGTGTTCCCATGAAGGAATGTCTCTGAGCAAGGAGCTTGCTAGTGATCTTCAACATGCTACTTAATTTCTCATCTATAAGATGGAGATGATAATAGTAAGACCAACAATAACACCTACCTTGCAGGTGATTCTCTGAGAGGACCAGAGATCATGTATCTAAAGTATCTGGCACTGTACTTGGCACAGAGTAGCGTAGTAAACACTCAGCAATGGTAGCTATGACTTTAAATGCTAAACAAATTCATGCAATATCAACTTTTTTTTAGAAGACTGCTAGAGAGGGGCGCCTGGGTGGCTCAGTCGGTTGAGCGTCCGACTTCAGCTCAGGTCACGATCTCGCGGTCCGTGAGTTCGAGCCCCGCGTCAGGCTCTGGGCTGATGGCTCAGAGCCTGGAGCCTGTTTCCGATTCTGTGTCTCCCTCTCTCTCTGCCCCTCCCCCATTCATGCTCTGTCTCTCTCTGTCTCAAAAATAAATAAACAATAAAAAAAAAAATTTTTAAAAAGAAGACTGCTAGAGAGATTTATTATTTCCTCCAAGGCTGTTCAGGAGATCAACTGGAGTCACAGCCAGTTGAGTTTAATTCAAGAGAAAAACTCAGAACACAGAATACTCAATTCCCTAAGATTCCAAGATGCAAATCTAACTTATACTCTATCAGTTAACTTCATCATTACCTGCAAATGGCATGAAATAAAATATATAAGCATGTGAAACAATTATAAAAATACAATTTATTTAAATTATATACACATTTAAATACACACACACACACACACACAGAATACATGATACATTTACTTATTATATACAAATTTTGCTTTTCAACTACTTTGTAGTGGTAAGAATTCCTAAAAAGCCCTCATACTATTTCTTTGATCCTAAGTCTCATACGTGTTTCCCTCTCACAATTAGAATACGTCATATAATCCAAACACACACTTATTACAGCATTTTTTCCCTTAAAAAGAAACTCTCAAAAACTGTTAGTAAACCAAAAGTATATCTTAAAACTATTGTTATCTTAGATTCAAGAACATAACATATTTAAGTAAAAAATTTTCATCTATCTTTTTAACTTTATCACAGCAATACTTTACTCCATACATAGAATTCTCTAATCTTCCTACATTCCTAGTGATCTTGAAATGCAAACTAGGTCATATTATTAAATGTGGTCCTCTCTTTTCTACATTTTTTTTTGTCAGAAAGCCACCAACATTTGTAATGCATTTTTTAATTTGTCTTGGAACAGGATGTTCTGAATTATGCCCAGCAATCTATACAACTAAGACACATGAAGGTGAAAAGTAAAAGATTAACTCAATTATGTGTCTTCCTACTATATAACCATTTCAAATAATTTTCTTAGGAGCTAAGTCAATTACATAATTGTGCTGATATGAGAAAGAGTCCCAACTTGTCTTTCCTTCAATAACATCCTTTTCTATGTACCTGATAAACTGCCCATGCAATAGTAACAGGGCACTAAGAAATGGAAAGGTCAATGATAATGTAGGTAGAAATGTAGCAAACATTTCTTTCAAATGAATATATTGCTCAAGTTCTGTATTTAGAGAACTGTATTGAGAGGTCACATCTGTCTTACTATATTCCAAGGTACATAGGTGTTTAATACATAGTAATGAATGCACAGATGAATAAATGGTATGAGTAAAAAATGAGCACATTTAGCTCAAAGCTGGCTTAAAGGCTAACATTCTCCATTTCACCTTTGGGGACAATTTTACTAAAAATAATGATAAAAGAAAATGATAGAACAATGTACAAACTCTTGGAATGATACTTTTGCATATCTATCAAAAGATCATTATCACATATTAAAAATTAAATACAATGATAATTCTCAAACTGTCATTTCTATTTCAGGTTAATACTTAGTTAATACTTAGCCCTTAGACAGAAAATATTGGTCCACACACAGCACCAATGCTTCTTTCTCAGCTGAGGTACTTTATATACAGCAATAGGTATACAAAAGCTTTTGAGCCATTCCAATATTCCCACTGCTCTGATAAATTAGAGACAAGTTGTAGGCAATATCTCTTCGTAAGTCTAACTGGTCAACTTCTATACCCTACGAGGAAAAATACATGAATGAATTATATACTGTTATAAACAGTTATATATACTGTTTCATTAAGTAGAAGTATTCAAAAAGCTTAACATTCATGATACTAAAAAAAAAGTACAAAACTAGGCATATATACCTTGGTTCTAAATTTTTACTAGGTAATACTGATTCAGTTAATCACTGTAACAACTATAGAATTAAATTATTTTAAATGTCTAAACCAATAAGTTAAAGAAAAAGTCTCATCCACAAGCCATAGCAGAATAAAATTCCAAATGAATTAAGCATTTAAGAATAAACAAATGAAACCATAAAAGAAAAAAATATATAGTGGAATAATAATATAATCTTGGGTAGGAAAGGCCCTTCTAAGTACAATGGCAAAAGTAGAAACTATAAAGGAAAAAATACGATTTCATTAAAAAATGTAAAACTTATGCATCTAAAAAAGAAATCATAACACAAATGACCAGATGGGAAATACCTGTACTATATAATAGAAAGCCATATAAAGAATAAGTCTAGGAAGGCATACAGCAAATTAATAATAATAATTACCCTAGGGGTGTTATTACCTTTTTTTCTACTTAATAGCAAAGCAATGAACTCAATGGAGTAGGTTAGATCTATACTAATCTTCCCCAATACAAAGTTTTGGAGTCAACTGTAAAAATATCTGCAACAATTAAAAATGATACCTATAAAGCTTAAGGAGCAATACTTAAAGGCATTTATGAAATAAAAAATATAAAAGTGTATGCATTTCATCAGCGTAACTATAAAAATATGTATTTATTTGTTTAATACAAATAGGGTAATAGAAATAGGGTAATAGAAAACAGTTGTGAGGGCATGTGAGGATTACGAATGCAACTTAAAAATATTAGCAACTAGGGGTGCCTGGGTGGTTCAGTCAGCTAAGTGTCAGACTTCGGCTCAGGTCATGATCTCACAGTTCGTGGGCTCAGGCCCCACGCTGGGCTCTGTGCCGACAGCTTGGAGCCTGAAGCCTGCTTCAGATTCTGTGTCTCGCTCACTCTCTGCCCCTCCCCCACTCGCACTCTGTGTCTCTTTCTCTCAAAAATAAATTCTTCAGAAATTAAAATAAGAATTAGACTTTAAACACAGATTGTCATAGTATTGGCAACACTTTACCCTATACAGTATCTTAAAACTAAATTCATACTGGCCTTTCATCTTTATAAAGAAATATGTTCGTTACACTTGAACTTTGAAATGAACAATGGCTGTATTACTCAATAGTCAGGCTTTCTGTCTCCCAGCTCATACCAATAACCACAGAGGCTACCTTAGGGTAACTGAAATGGTCACCACAAGTCATATGTGTCCACATGGTTGCTGATCAGGTCATAAGGTAAGAATGTCAAAGATCTACTTGTTGCTAAATAAACACATTCAATATGGACAAAATGCATTCTTTTTTTTTCTTTTTTAATGTGTATTTGAGAGTGAGCATGTGCATGCATGAGCAGGGGAGGGGCAGAGAGAGAGGGAGAGGGAGAGAGAGAGAGAGACAGAGAGAGAATACCAAGCAGTCTCCACACTGTCAGTGCAAAGCCCAACACAGGGCTTGATCTCACGACCACGACATCATGACCCAAGCCAAAATCAAGAGTCGGACGCTTAGCCAACTGAGCTACCCAGGTGCCCCTGGAAAAAATCAATTCTAATATGTAATTTATTTCACTATCTGGACCACAACATAAGCTAACTGCACTTCTCTCTAGATGAAATGAAATGAAATGACTCCTCAGTTTTTAAAGTAAATCATACAATACCTCTACCACAAGTGGAGGGAGATCCAAGGCCTTCTGATAATAGTGGATTGCAAGATGAATCAGCCCCAGCTGGTGAAGGCCACGGCCCAAATTGTAGAATGATTCCTGGCAAGGCCCACGTATGCTGAGGTATCGATTAAGAAAGGAAAAGCCCTACCCAAAAGAAAAAGATAATTCATTATTATTCTCATTTGACCGGTATATATTTGAACAACTATATGTGCCAGGTATATTCTGTACAGAATACAAGTATTTAAAAAAGGGCGCCTGGATGGCTTAGTCAGTTAAGTGTCCAACTCTTGATTTCAGCTCAGGTCATGATCCCTGGGTCATGAGACCAAGTCCTATGTAGGGCTCTGTACTGGGCGTAGAACCTGCTTGCTTCTCTCTCTCCCTCTCCCACTGCCCCTCCCGCTTGTGCTCTCTCTAAAAGAGACACAATCTCATCCTGAAAGAACATATGTCTGTGGCATAGTGCTATATCACAATTTAGTCTAGAGCTCTTCCGAAGATATAAAGGAAAGATTTATTTTTTTTAAGGACAAAAATATTTACAGAAAACAAAGTCCAATGTTAAAACTGTCAAAGATCCATAATCTTTAAGAACACAGGATTGTTTTTAAGGTTCCAAGTTGGCTTTTGTGACATTAGAGGCCAATAAACTTTTTTTTTCTTTTTTTTGGGGGGGAGGGTGAGAGAGCACGCATGCATGAGTGGGGGAGGGGCACAGAGAGAGAGAGAGGGAGAGAGAGAGAATCCCAAGCAGGCTCTGCACCATCACTGCAAGATCATGACCTAAGCTGAAGTCAGATGTTTAACCAACTGAGCCACCCAGGTGCCCTGAGGCCCATAAACTTCTTGATTCAAGATGTCTAAAAGCTTGAGCAAAATATAAAATCTAAGCTCTTAAAATGGTAATTTTAGAAAGGTTTCTTCTCAGGGACAAACTCACTTAAGTATACCTAAACTTTCTGGGTCAATGGTACCTTTTTTGTAAGTTACCTCTCAGGACCTTAATAACCTCTTAACCCAAAAAACTTGATTATTCTTCCCCTGAAAGCTTCTGACTCAAAGACTTTATGGAAAAAATATCAGAACACAGATAGAATACTGCAGGCTCCACGTGTGTCACAGTGTCCAAAAAGCACCTGCTTCATCTCTTACTGTATTCATTTTCCCCTTTAATGCATCTTCAAGTTACCAGCTGCAGAAAGTTACCTACTGCAAAAGTGCAAGTGTCCTATGTTAAGTAATTAAATAAATATAATCTCCAGCTGTGAGTATAGACTATAAAATGCAACTATTTCCTGGGTGATCTGCTTTCTGATAAATGGTCACAAATTTTTCTTCATAAAAAAAAAAATTAATGAATTCTTTAGAATTAATGCATTTTAGGAATAAAAATAATTATGTTCACTAAACTCATACTTTCTGCATAATAAAATAACCCATATTTATAGGTGACTATAACTTCTACTCCACTGAAAATCATGGTTCTGTTAAGTAAAGCAGACAAACTATTAGTCTCAGAGAAATAGCAAATCTTCCTATTTTAAGATGACAAATTTAAAGATAAAAATTTGAGAAAGAATAATAAGCCCAGATGAATTACTGCAACCCAAATAAACTTGTAGGTCTTCTGATACAGTAACAGGATTTGAATTACCTGCTGCATTTTAAGAAATTTTTAACAAACTTAGGAGACCACTGAAACACTATTCAAATATTTAGTGATTTAAAAACTAGGTAATAGAGACAGCCACTTTATCTCTTAGGCGATAAGAGTTTTGACAAACAAAAAATTTAATGGAATAGAAATAAAAGAGTCCTTTTTACATTAACTGTGTTACTTTCAAACATTTTTGTCACATTATTCACTAAAGTGTCCAAGTAATATACACTGTACATAAAATATTAAATACGGGCAGCATTATAAGATTTACTTTCACAGTATAATAAGAAGGTAGGAAAGATATTAAAACATATGAAATTAGTTTGTTTTTAACTACTCCAAAGGAAAATTAATTATGATCATGTAGCATAAGGAAATAGATTCACAAGAAATTAAAACAATTTAAGAATCACGGTATTTACAACGAAACTTGTTTTTAGAAACTTTTTTTAATGGAAAATGTTTAACATACACAAAAGTAGACAGATTAGGACAACAAACCCCCATACACCCATCACTTCTTGTTTTATTTCAATCTCCAACCAACTAAACACTGCTGTTTAAATATACCAGTGATTTGAAAGTTAGCTTCTAAATTACTGTGCAGTACATAAATTTTTTCCCTACCAGGCAAAAACTACATACTTTAACTATTTTTTTTATTTACTTATTTAGAGACAGAAAGAGAGCATAAGTGGGAGAGAAGGGCAGAGTAAGAGAAACAATCTTAAACAGGCTCCATACTCAGCAAGGAGCCTGATGTGGGGCTCGATCTCACAACCCTGGGATCATGACCTGAGCTGAAATAAGAGTCAGACACTCAACCAACTGAGCCCAGGCACCCCTATTTTAACTATTTAGTAATGAATCAATCCATAAAAATTTCCTATTAATGTTTACCAGAATATAAGCTTCATGAGGGTAAGGAATTCTGCCTGTATTCTCATTCACTACTATATCCCCACTCCTAGCACAGTGGGTGCTCATTATATATTTAATTTATAAACAATCCTACATTACCTAAAACAGCAAAAGTATCCATTAAGAGAGAAAAAAACTTAGAGCAAGAGGTCGATAAATATCACAATTGTCTTTTGGTTTTGGTTTTACTTTTTATTATGAAAAATTTCAAACATACAAAAGTAAAGAGAACATTATAATGAATCCCAACACCTAGCTTTAACAATTCTCATCATTTGAATTTAGGCTTTCTTTTAACCATTTTACTTTAAAAACCAAACCCACATGAAAAATTCCTTTACTGAATCCTGCTATTCCATTCAAGTCAACATTTTTTTCCTTCCATAACTACTTAAAAAACATGTCTTTACATGAGTCAAACATATAAAAACAACACAAAAGTACTAAAGATACAGTGGTAAACAAGACAGATAGAATCCCTGATCTCTTGGAGTTTACATTCTTTTTTTTTTTTTAATTTTTTTTTCAATGTTTATTTATTTTTGGGACAGAGAGAGACAGAGCATGAACGGGGGAGGGGCAGAGAGAGAGGGAGACACAGAATCGGAAACAGGCTCCAGGCTCTGAGCCATCAGCCCAGAGCCTGACGCGGGGCTCGAACTCACGGACCGCGAGATCGTGACTTGGCTGAAGTCGGACGCTTAACCGACTGCGCCACCCAGGCGCCCCTACATTCTTATTAGAGAAGACAAACTATATAAAAAAGTAAACAAGAAAATAAAAAGACTACAACCATGAAAACTTTAAAAGAGCAATTTGTTGGTGGTGATGTAAAGAAACAGTCAACACAGTCACATATTCATACATTACTAGATATATATATTATGTATTTTTAAAACTGATTTACAATAAATCAGTCATCAGGACCTAGAAGACTGGAGGTCTTAGGGGCTCCAAAGTCTTAAGGAAGCCTCCAGACTCTTCTGTGTCCTCTTTGTGATCTGGCTGTGTACCCTTTCTACATGGCTACATAAGTCTTAGCCAGGAGCACCACCACTAGATGTTGAGTCCATGCTGAGTGCTAAACAGAGGGATAGGTGTTGGAACTCCCAACATGTATGTATACTAAGCAGGTATTCCTTCTAAAGCAGGACAACAAAAGCATTAAGTATATTCATTTTTAAAGAACATAAAACCAAGTAATGAGAAATCTAAATGAATTACCTGCACAGTAAGAGCATGTCTCCTTAATACATACTTCTGAGAGGCCATGTGAATAAACGTTAGGCCTATACACAGGCTATAGAGAGGTTCATGGGGATGGGTGCGAAAGGCTTGCACATATTGTCCTGAAAAAAGAACAGTGGTGTCAGATGGGTGTGACAAGAGCATAGTTCCCTATTTCTTCAGTTATTCAAATATACTTTATTGCTAAACAGTACTGATTTTTAACATATGCAAGGTGTACATTTTAAAATATCAATCAGATGCACACTAATTTGAAATTTTAAAACAATGTATAAAATATAACAAAATTAGGAGGATTTACCTATAAATATATCCTGATCACCCAGATTAAATATGAGCAACTAAAACCTTCTTTTAGGCACAGCTAGACATTTCCATGTAGAGTAATACTTCCAAAATAATTTACCAATTGTGATCCTAAGTCTATTTTAAGATCTTAAATCTATTTTATTTATTTTTAAAAATTTTTTTTTTTTCCACGTTTATTTATTTTTGGGACAGAGAGAGACAGAGCATGAACGGGGGAGGGGCAGAGAGAGAGAGAGACACAGAATCGGAAACAGGCTCCAGGCTCTGAGCCATCAGCCCAGAGCCCGACGCGGGGCTCGAACTCACGGACCGTGAGATCGTGACCTGGCTGAAGTCGGACGCTTAACCGACTGCGCCACCCAGGCGCCCCGATCTTAAATCTATTTTAAAAGAAACAAGGGAATGTGTCTTTGGTGAATTCTTTTGTTATAAATTCAAATGTGATAGATCATGGAGATGAAAAAAAGAAAAATAGCTCTGTTTTGTTTTTTAGGATTATGGGTGTTGTTTCCCAAATGGAGCACTACTTTGTTTTTCCTGAGAAAAACATGTTTTCCTTGTTTCCATGTATTTACATATGTAACTGCTTCATGTCAAAAGTTTATCCATATGAGACAGGGGAATTTAAGCAAAATTTTTATTTTTTTGATAAGCAAATTTTTAAGCAAATTTTTTTATAAAGGGATGATCTATAATTTATCATACATAGGTAAAAACTTCTATTCTTTCCAGCTCTGTGCCAGAAGACATGGCACCACAGAATCTCTTTAGCAGCACAGATGGTAGACTGCCATTTGCACTTTCTATTTTTACCTTCTGCAAAAGGTCCTAAATATAGGAAAATAATATATCTGTTTTATATTTTCTTACCATTAAACAAACAGTTCCAAAACACACACACCAGAGGTAAGTTTCAACATCTGATGTTCAAGGTTACTGTCAAGTGAGTTGGGCAACACTAGCTCTTAGGCAGCAAGAGATACATGCCTCATTTTAAATTTAAACATTTGGCCAGGTATTTTTCTAATTTGCTTCTGATTCCCTATTATAGAAAATTTCAAGTGATTAATTTTCCCTGAGTTTAATTAGAATTAGCAAGCACAATGTAAATAAACCTTGGTATAAAGACTTGTCTCCTTAAGGAACAAACTATCAGCAAATCTTAAATCCATTTTTGTACTATAGCAAATTAAAATCAGGTAGCAAAGAATCCATACACACACACACACACACACACACACACACACATATATTTTTTTTTAGACAGAGACCGCATGAACCAGGGAGAGGGGCAGAGGGAGAGAGAGAGAAAGTCTCAAGCAGGCTTCACGATCCACACAGAGCCTGATACAGAGTTCAATCCCATGACCTTGGGATAATGACCTGAGCAGAAATCAAGAGTCAGATGCTCAATCGACTGAGGCACCCAGGCACCCTGCAAAGCATCCATAATTAATGAAAATTATTTAGAAAACAAACAAGTCTAAGCAGGAGAATTATTGGCTTACTTCAGCCTTTTGAACCAAAGCTTTGTAAAAAAAAATAAATACTAATATTCATTATTATCATTACTGCCAACACTTACAGCTACTTACTGTATATGCCAGGCATTTTTTTTAATGCTTTACATTAACTCATCTAATTTTCACAATAATTTGTAAGGCAGGTCCAATCATTACCTCCATTTCAGAGATAAAGAAACTGAAGCACTGGGAGGTAGAATAACTTGCCATGAGGGAGCTGCTATTTAAACACAGGTAGGGGCGCCTGGGTGGCTCAGTTGGTTAAGCATCCAACTTCAGCTCAGGTCATCATCTCACGGACCGTGAGTTCGAGCCCCGTGTTGGGCTCTGGGCTGATGGCTCAGAGCCTGGAGCCTGCTTCCGGTTCTGGGTCTCCCTCTCTCTCTGCCCCTCCCCTGTTCATGCTCTGTCTCTCTCTGTCTCAAAAATAAACAAACAAACAAACAAACAAAAAAACCCCATAAACACAGGTAGTTTTCTGCTCCAGGCCCGGCTGTTAACCATCATACCATCCACACTTGACAAAGTCACATATAGGACACTTACCAAGCGCGTGCTTAAAACTACCAGATACAAATGCATTGTGTCCATTTAAGACACACAGGGCATGATTATCTGGGTTTTTCAGCATTAGGCGAAGACAGAAGCGATGATGTCGTACCTCTTGGGAATGCATGGTAACCTGATTGAAAATGTTCCAGAGCTGAGGTTTATTGACATTTTCCATTACCATCACCCTAAAATTGCAGACAGAGAGGGAGGGTAAAAAATAATGTAAAAAGAAAAACTTCTGATTCTAAGAATGAAATACTTCATTCAGCGCAGCAACATTTTCCTACAATGAAAACCAGACTATTGCAACATATTTAAGCCTAAACACTCACACAGTGATTTTTCTCAGAAGATGCTACTTGAGTTAGTATTTCTACATCTTGTTTGTTCTTTTTAACAAAACTTTTAAACCAAAAAAAAAGAATCAAGTAGTTTAAGTTTCACCTATTCTCCCCCAGCCCACTACAGCTCCAGTACAATGAACAGTGAGTAACAGCTAATAACAGTGTGTGCCAGACATTGTTAAAAGGCCATATCTATAATAATTCACTTAACTCTCACAATAATCCTACAAGGAGGTAATATTATAATATCCATTTTATAAATGGGGAGACTGAGGTACAAGAGGTTAAATACATGAGAGGGCATGCCTCTGAGAATCATCAATGATTTGAATTTACCTGTAAGCCACAAGAGAGTTAAAACAATTTATTAATTCTTGAGTATGAGAGACTAAATCAAAGTAAATACACATCCTCTTTCAAAGAATCTAAAATAAGTTATTGGAAAACTACCTGATATAGTTGTATGCCTTTCTGAAATTTTTGTCCAGTATTGCAGCAGACAGACCAAAGTATTCTAATTCTTTGCGTTTTTGCCTGTCATCATAAAATGAATAATATTCCAGTGAAGAATCCACAAGTAACTCAGCCTCTTGAAATCGGGATAGGTCGCATAAGGAGTATATGGCCTTCAACAGAAGGTTCCACCAGTCCTCTTTTGTCAAGACACTTGTGAGTACAGCAAATATTGCTAAAATGATACCAGTGAAAATCAGTTAGGACACTGTATTTTCAGAAATAACAATATTAGAAAAATCCCTATGATCAATTTTAAGGCTAAATTTAATACACACATTCCTATGGGCCTGAATTCTTGCCAACACTCTTTAGACAATGATGAAGTGGATAGTTTTCTGCTTACACTACTTCAACACCAGCCCTCTGCTCTGCCTAACAATCCACAACCCCAGGTAATTCTTACTTCTGGTTTGTCCTCTACAAAGTCCAGCTATGTCATCTGTATCTGTCAGTGCTAGCTAGGATATATGGTCCTCCAGGGCAGAAAAAGTAAGTGAGTATTCCATGACTGCAGTCAGATACAGGATTCTGCACATACAAGGAATTCAAAAGTTTGCTTAGCAAAGGACTTCAAGATTTAGATTGTTCTTGATCTTTTTATAATCTTAATATTTTCTCTGCCTCCAAATTTCTTTTCCTTCAAAATCTTGTCTGTAAGAGCGTCCTTTTTTATAAATTTATAACTCGAGAAATATCAAAAGCTATAAAAATTTTTTAGTCTTTGACCCAGTAATTCTCCTGAGAATATATCCTACACAAATAGTCAAAAATATGGATAAATGCATAGTATTATTTATAAAAGAAAATTATCAGAAACAACCATATATCAAAAAATAATAAGGGAATAATTAAATTATGGGATTGCTATCCAATGGAGTATTAAACATTCCTTAATGATAATAGCTATGAAGAGACCAGCATGAGAAAACATATGTGAGAAAATGTTGAGTGAAAAAATCAGAGTACAGGCATGCATGGGTAGCTCTGTCAGTTAAGCATCTCTTGATTTCAGCTCACAGTTTGTGAGTTCAAACCCACACTGGGCTCCGTGCTGACAGCGCAGAGACTGCTTGGAATTCTCTCTTTCCCTCTCTTTCTGCCTCTCCCTCACTTGTGCTCTCTCCCTCACTCATGCTTTCTCCAAAAAAATAAATAAACTTAAAAAAAAAAAAAGTACAAAGATGCATGTAACATAAAGAGACCTTGTTCATCCTATCCTGGTACACAAATGTAACATGATCCCTACCATGATGAAATTAACAAAAAAACCCCTTTATGAACCTAAGAAAAACCAACAATGGACCTGAAATGAGAAAATACTGAAAGAGAAATCAGTATCACATAATCGAATAATAATCACAGAAATCGACAGAATCACATATAGAGAAAAATATAAGAAAATATAGTCTTAAACACATGAAGCAGAGTCTACCTTTGAGATGGGCCCAGAATCCATGAGCTGTAGAGATAGGCTTCTGAGGCATTTATATCTAGATTATGAGCAGCTGATCCTCATTCCTTTCCTGACTCTCCTCCCCTGCAAAACCTACTTACGTTAGGTCCTCATAATGTACTTACAGAGATTCAGCTCTTCTGGATTTTAAAACCCTTTTCCATTGCACACTGCACACATTGACAGACTGATACCTCCAGTTGAGACTCTTTTCAAGTTTCTCTTTTCAACCTCACCCAAACATACTTGAGGCATACCTGAGGCATTACTAAATATAGACGCCTTTTAAAATCAAATTACTCGAGACTAGGTCAGAGCAATTTATTTTAGAGTTTCTATGACTATTGCTACATTTATCAAAAATGAATTTAACAGAGAATGAAATACATGTAATTGAAGTGACTGGACAAATATAGTAATTTATATTGCCATCTAATCTTCACAAATTTCTTAAAATAACATATTTTCTTCTTAAAAGGTCAAAAATTCTGTTTAGGTTTTTCACAGGGAGATCCAAGCAGATGGTTTCCTTCTAATTTTTAAAAAGTAAAGTATTTACATGTAGCCTTCCTTTTCTTCTTTTAACATCAAATGAGTTTATTATACTTGAAGGATCTGGATTAGAAATTTCATTTTATTTGAAAACGGTGTATTTTCTTTTCTTTCTATGAGAGAGAGAGAGAGAGCAGAGGAGAGGGGCAGAGGGAGAGAGGGAGAGGGAGAGGGAGAGGGAGAGGGAGAGGGAGAGGGAGAGGGAGAGGGAGAGGGAGAGGGAGAGGGAGAGGGAGAGCGAGAGGGAGAGGGAGAGCGAGAGGGAGAGGGAGAGGGAGAGGGAGAGAGAGAGAGAGGAAGTGAGAGGGAAAGAGAATCTTAAGTAGGATCTATGCTGAGCGGGGAGCCGGACGTGGGACTCCATCCCACAACGCTAAATCATGATGTGAGCCAAAATCAAGAGTCAGATACTCAACTGACTGAGCCACCCAGGTGCCCCAGAAAAGGGTATATTTTCAATTAAGTTACTATCAGGTATTATTTCATGAATATTTTTTGAATTCAGTCACATTTTATGCAATAAAGCAAATGAAAGTAATTACCTTTTGCATCACAATTTGCGGTCTCTTGGTCACTGTTGTCTGATATTTTGTCTCTTGACACTTTTATAAGGTAGAGATGCCTCTCTCCAGATTTGGAGCTAGATATCAAACAAACTTGAGCTCTATTCATTGCTACCTGAATTTAAAATAACAATTTGAGATTTTTTTAGTCATATACTTTTTTTAATATTTTATTTTTAAGTAATCTCCATACCTAACATGGGGCTCAAACTCACAACCACAAGAGTCTTGTGCCCCTCCAAATGAGCCCGTCAGGCACTCCAGTCATATAATTTTTTAAAGAAAATCTATGGGTCACAAGTACCACAGGTATATCTGAAATCTTCTTTAGTAGGGAAAAAAAAAGGCCAAATTACTGTGTATTTAAACACCTAAAAGAGAACAGACTTATTTTTTTCTTCCCAAGGGAATTTAGATCACACTGCTTACCTTAGCAGGGAAAAAGAAGGCAATTCACATTAACTTATAACATATGTACATGCACACATAACCACTTCCCTGAAAAAAAGCTAGACTTGGAAATGATGTCACACATGGAAAACATTTTTGCAAAGTGAACAATTTTGGCACGTGGTACTGTCTACAAAGCCAGTAACTGACAACACTATGGTTCTCACTTTTCTGAATTTGTACTAGCAAAGACTTTATTTCACTTACTCTACCTACAGTCAAGTTTACACTTTCATGTAGAACTTTCAGTTACAGTCAACCCTTGAACCATACAGGTTTGAACTGCACAGGTTCACTTATACATGGGTTTTTATAGTACAGTACTATAAATGTATTTTCTCTTCCTTATAATTTTCTTAACAACATTTTCTTTTCTCTAGCTTCCTTTATTTTAAGAATACAGTACACAATACCTTTAACACACAAAATATGTGTTAATCACCTGTTCATGTTATCAGTAAGGCTTCCAGTCAACAGTCGGCTAGTAGTAGTTATGTTTTGGGGAAGTTAAAAGTTATATGCGAATTTCAACTGTGTTAGGGTTGATGGTCCTAACTCCCATGTTGTTCAAAGGTCATACATACCAGTAACCTCTAAGTCTTTTGTCTATATCTGACTTTCATTTTCAAAAGTTTGAGAGTAGAACAGTTATAAAATAGCTATAATCTATGTTTAAATCAAATTCTAAACATTTAAACAGTCAACAGCACTAACATAAGGAAAGACCATTACCCACCTTTAAAAGCATGGCTAACATGGTAAGTAAGGTATCCACATAACCATACGTTTTGCCTTGGGAAAACAATAGAGTAGAACGATGAAGCAATAACTTCAGTTCCTAAATAAATAAGCACATGATAATGAATGTGACAAGATTCCTTTGCTGTAAGTTGTTTTGTCTGCATGGAAGAGTTTTTTTTTTTTTTTTAATTTTTTTTTTTTTTTTTTACATTTATTTATTTTTGAGAGACAGAGACAGAACACAAGTGGGGGGAGGGACAGAGAGAGAGAAGGAGACACAGAATCTGAAGCAGGCCCCAGGCTCCGAGCTGTCACGGGGCTCGAACTCACAAACTGTGAGATCATGACCTGAGCCGAAGTCAGACACTTAACCGACTGAGCCACCCAGGCGCCCCAGAAGAGTTTTGTTTTAGAAACCAAACCTTAACAACATTTGCTTTATGATCTTTCACAACTTAAGATCCAACATTTTAGACACATAACTTACAGTGTCTAACAAGAGGCTGAAACTTAAATTCAAAATTACTTTTCAAAAACAGTGAATTTAATACACTAAAATAAATCTTTTGGGTACAAACCGTATACACATCCTTAATGGAGGAAAAAGTTCAAAAACACAATCCACCAAGGAAAACTTCCTTTCACATGACATGGCCTACCTGCTGTGCAGCATTTGCATCCTGTGCTAAAGTATCTGGATCATACATTGGTTCCAGAGCTTCCAGAGCTTTCTCAGGACGGCCCAGCTGCTGCTGAAGGGTGGAAAGTGAAATTCTTGCATCCAAATGAAGGGGGGCCAGATCAACCACTTTGCCATAGCTTTCCGCAGCGCGTTCCATATAGCCTAAGGCCTTTAAACATTCTAAGATGATGTTAAAATAAAGCATAATAAATATGATCTACAGATTTGTAAGCTTGCCAAAATTATTTTTCCACTTTAAAGAAATATTAAATATTTCTTATATTAAATATAAAATTAATATAAAATATAATATTAAATATAAAATATTCCACTTTAAAGAATTATAAAAATGAAATGTCTGCATATTTCTAATACTTTAAAACAGCCATTCCTTCTAATCTCCATCTACTGATTGATCCATCTATTGATTTCTCTAAATCCAAATTGCTACAAGGATGTAATCAGCACATACATACACTTTGAGGTTCTGCTTTATTTACTTATTAGCATTATACTTTCCACATTTCCCACATCTTCCTTAGCATTTTGAATGGTTATAACATTCAACTATTTATTTAACCATATTATCTGATATTTAGGTTATTTCTGAATTTATACTCTAATACATAGCAATGCAGTAAACATTTTCATGTATATAAACCATGTCTAAAAATTGGCAAACCTATTTAACCCACAGAGGTGTTTTGTTAGGCCACAGTGCTGTTAAAAACAATACATGGCCTCCATTTTTTAAATTTCGGATTTTTATGAACTCTAAGTTACCGGATTCTTTTGACAAATCTGAATTGGCAACACTCTCCTGTTCCCACATGGCACATCAGCCTATGCTGAGAAACAGCAGCATCCTCTAGAGAGGGCTCTCCAGTTCTCCCCCCAAGCCCTGCGCCTCTTCACTTGCCCACTTCACTCATTTTCGTTATTTGCCAGGCTCCTGAGTTTTGTGATACCCAATATAAACTACCTCCCCTCATCTCACTCAATTATTTCCTCAGGGTAAGTTCTCAGAAGGGAAGTTACTGGGCTCTATTCCTCAAACTTTATGCCAATCAGTCATTAAATCCTACCAGTTGAACTCTCCAGCGACAACACTAATCTAGGCCTTTTCCATCTCATTCCCTTTTCATTACAATTACCTCCTAAAATGGTTCTTTCACTTTCAATTGCTTTCTCAAATTTCGAATTTCTCAACTCTCTCCCGAGTATCATCTTTAGGTTAAACTTTGATAGTAAGCAATAAAAACTCCATCTCCCTGCTCATGTCTTTTAAATTCAAATATCACAAATAATGTTTTTATGATGGTTATTACATTTGTATTCATGTTCACTCATCCAAACAGTAAAGAGTTATCTTTAAGTGTTCTTAGCAATTTCATATTGTGATAGGTCTCAAAATAACCCAAATTGTCAATCAATGCTTCTCTAGTTATAGAAAACTTTCTACCATTATATAATATTTTAAGAACTATTAGAACTTTCTGCTATCATGTAATATTTTAGACAAAAACTATTCAACTTTTAATGCATCTTTTATGTTGATTCAATACAAAATCCCATTAGAATATTTTTGGATTTCATACATTTAAGAAATTTAGTTGTTTTTCTTAAGCTATTTTTTTTACTTTAAATGATTTATTTCAGATTATTATAAATTTAGATACAATAAAATGAAATGATACATAAAACCCAATCTTGAGCATACATTTGCAGCTCAAAGAACACTGAAAATACATGAAATTTTTTCTCAAAATAAAATATTAAATATAAATCCATAAAAACTCTTTCAAAATTAGACAGCACCCCAAGTCTGACAATCTATTACTAGAAGTCAGAGCCTATGGTTAAGACAGGTAAATGACTTGTATAAAGTATTTTTACCAAGGACATGGTTAGTCCTACTTCATTCCGGTAGCATTAAGTAAATCTTTCTTCCAAAGCATTAATGTGGGGGAAATCATATAGTGGCATACCATGACAATTTAAAATACTAACATTCATAGGGTTGCAGAATCACTATGTTGTACACCTAAAACTAATGTAACACTGTGTCAACTATACTCAAAAAACAAGCAGACAAAAGAAACTGATTTTCAAAAAACTGCCCTGAAACTAGAAATACTTTCACTTTTACCAAGACATTAATATTTTAAATAATTATTACCACTTTGGAAAGTAAGTTCTTGCCTGTTTATATGATTAAAACTTCTCCCTCCCACAAAGAAGTATTACCTGCATGCCGAAGCCAAACTACTGCGAGGTTGTATCTTTCAGAGCAGACTAGTGCACTAAGGAGGGGAAGTGCAGAATTATATTCACCAACATCCAGAAAAGCTTCAGCAACATCTAGATAGAGGTCTCCCATATCTTCAGGATTCTGTTCCACTAGTGTTGTCAAGAGAGGCTAGACCCCAAAATAAAAGTCTGAAGTCAAACAATCATTACAAATATGGACATGTAGGTATATTTCTCTTTTCACATGTCTATCAGTTATTTGAAGCAAACCGAAAAGGAGCAAGGTTTAATGAAAACAGCTTTAAATAACCATTTTTCTATTCATTTCTGAATCTCTATTTCTCTATTAGAAAGAACTCATACTACCATCACTCATTCAACATATTACTTTTAAAGTATTTTTTTTTAATGTTTATTTATTTTTGAGAGAGATCAAGCATAAGTGGGAAAGGAGCAGAGAGAGAGGGGGACAGAGGATCCGAAGCAGGCTCTGCATTGACAGCAGAGAGCCCAACGTGGGGTTTGAACTCACAAACTGTGAGATCATGACCTGAGCTGAAGTCAGATGCTCAACCGACTGAGCCACACATTACTTTTGAAGGCCTGGTGTAAGCAGACATGGCAGGAGCTAAGACAACACTGACTTGCTGTGCTCTTTCTCTGCTAAGACAAACATACCCAAGCTTCAGGGACTCTGTGTTTGCTGATATTTCTGTCATTATTCAAAGGTCACCTTTTCAGAGAGGGCTTTCCTGACCACCCTCCTACTCCCAATATTCTCTGTTCTTCACTGTTTGATTTTTTTCCAGAGTATGTACCACCAACTAACATCCTATATTTTGCATATTTATTTTGTTATCCATTTACTCCCATTAGAATAAAAGATCCATGAGGGCAGGGTTTGTGTATTATATTCAATACCTTATCCTAAGGTCTGCAAAGCAGATGCCCAATAAATTTTTTTATTCAACGAAATACTCCAAAGCTGGCAAAAGGGAAGAACTTTCAGAATTTACCAACTGTCTAAAAAGCCCAATCTCAAATTCTGATCTCTGGATTGTTCTCATTTAAAAAGGAAAACAAGGGGCACCTGGGTGGCTCAGTTGGTTAAGCATCCAACTCTTGGTTTTGGCTCAGGTCATGATTTCACAGTTCATGGGTCCGAGCCCCCCACTGGGCTCTGCAATGACGTTGCAGAGACTGCTTAGGATTGTCTCTCTCCCTTATCTCTTTCTGCCCCTCCTGAGCTCACATGCGCACACTCTCTCCTTCTCTCTCAAAATAAATAAATAAACTTAAAAAAAGAAAAGGGAAACAAATTATTACAAGCCCAGTTCAGCTTTTGTAAGATATTCACACACAAATAATTTGATGCTTATGGTGACTTCCTGGGTTACTGAAAAATGTGAAATCTAGGGTAAACTTACAATTACTTGTCATCTAAAGAAAATAATGTGATTTTATCTGAAGTATCTCAAGTGCAGATCTTTTTTTTTTTTTTTTTTTTTTTTCAACGTTTATTCATCTTTGGGACAGAGAGAGACAGAGCATGAACGGGCGAGGGGCAGAGAGAGGGAGACACAGAATCGGAAACAGGCTCCAGGCTCCGAGCCATCAGCCCAGAGCCCGACGCGGGGCTTGAACTCACGGACCGCGAGATCGTGACCTGGCTGAAGTCGGACGCCCAACCGACTGCGCCACCCAGGCGCCCCTCAAGTGCAGATCTTAATGTTACTTACATTAAGTGGTTCAAGAATGTTGAGATGTACAAGGCAGACCATCAACTTCACTGTGATATCTATTGGCACACCATCAGGTATAGTGCAGGTAACATTTTCACCAGCTATGGATTAGAAAGACAGGCAAAAAACAGTTCCTATATGCAAGCTTAGAATGTAGGGCAAATGAAGCAAACTCTGTATCTTCTACATAAGATCTCATTTACTTCATTCAGAGCAAATGATTCTGTAGTCAATTCTAAGTTGGACCAACTCTTATTACTAGGTTTTTATATTCTCTTCAGTCTGTCCTTTGGTAGCAATTATCCTTCCAATTCTTTTCCTAATACTTTATCCACTTATCTGAAACCTACAGAAACTCCCACACCTTCTATCAAATCTACAGAGAAAAAAAAAGAGAAAGACAAAAATGACCAACAAGAATATATACACTCTTTCTTTTTGAATTCAAAAGCCTCTTTTCAGTCTTTATGATAAAGAGGCTAAGAAAGGAATAAATTAAATGTTGTGTTATTTTCTAAAACTTCATTAAGGTAAAACAGTTAAAAAAATTTTAATGTTTATTCATTTTTGAGCAGGGGAAGGGCAGAGAGAGGGGGAGACAGAGACTCTGAAGCAGGCTCCAGGCTCTGAGCTGTCAGCACAGACAGAGCCTGATGCGGGGCTCAAACCCACAAACTGCGAGATCATGACCTGAGCCAAAGTCGGACACTCAACCAACTGAGCCACCCAGGTGCCCCAAGGTAAAACAATTTTTAAAGCCCTGAGAAATCAGTCAAAGGAATTTTTATCCACATTTAAAATATTTTGTATTTTGTAAAGTCTAGTAAGTTCCGAGTAAGTTTCCATTTCAGAACAAAAAAAAAAAAAAAAACCAAAACACTGAAGCATAGAGAAACATCAGAGATTGATCTTAAGTGGTAGAATAAAACCTACAATTATATTAAAATGAAGTAACTCATGTTTTATAGAATTTGCCATATAAATTATAGAATTCCCTAAAATTATGAAGTCCTGGAAGGATTTGGACAAGTTTAATTAAGAGATTATTTTTATCTCTAAGCTCCAATATAATAACTGTTACAGGAAACCAACTTAAGACATTTATTTTCCTCAAACAGAGTCCTAAAATTTAAATTTACCTAGACCATAAGCTCCATGAGGATAAGGACTAATCTGACTCACAACTATATCCACAGCCTATTTCTTCTGTAGACAGTGGCTATGGCATACCTATTAAAGATATAGTGTGTACAGATGTGTAAATCAAAAATTTGATTTCAAGAATAATCACAAAGTAAAACTCAATGTTATGTTGAAAATAAGACACATGCCTGAAATCATATAACTCAGGAAGGTTGAAAACAAAATGGCAAACCAAAGATACAATAGGCAAATGAAAACAAAAAGAAAGCAGGGGTCACAATCTCATCAGACAAAGTAGAATTTGGATGAACTATATTTTAATAGAAATAAGAGGGTCACTTTATAATGCTATAGGACAGGGGTGTCTGGGTGGCTCAGTCAGTTGAGCGTCCGACTTCGGCTCTGGTCATGATCTCATGGTTCATGAGTTTGAGCCCCGCGTTGGGCTGTGTGTTGACAGCTCGGAGCCTGGAGCCTGTTTCGATTCTGTGTCTGTCTCTCTCTCTCTGCCCCTCCCCACTTGCGTGTGCTCTCTCTCTCTCTCTCAAAATGAACAAATATTATAATGCTATAGGACAGTGCCACTCAAAGGGAAGTCTGAAGCCTATAGTGGTCCACAAGCAGTTACCAGTTCTATCAGGTAAGTACAGAGATTGAGAATAATTATTTAGACACTTTAGTGGCAATTTGACAATGCTAAAGAAGGCAGTAGGTATTATTTACAGCCCCTACAGTTTAAATAATAGTTTATCAACTAACATATAGCAGCGGTATCTTTTTTTTAATTTATTTATTTTGAGAGAGAGAGAGTGTGTGTGTGCATGAGTAGGGGAGGAGCAGAGAGAGAGGGAGAGAGAAAATCCCAAGCAGGCTCCGTGCTAAGAGCAGTATCTTTTAAACCTCATTTTATTGTGAACCTCAATGGAAATGCTTATTAATCCACCAATAAATGTTCTCATTTTCAAAAATGCATATGAAAAACAAATTTTGCTTACATTGAAAGTGTTTTAATGTCCTAGTTGTCTGGATTATCTCTTTCTTTAAAGTTATTTTATCAACTCTAAGATGCCCGATTTCAGATGCACCATTATTTTATATACTAAGAGAGACAAACACCACTACTTTAACTGTGACATGTTGTTGATTTATGTTAAGATGTTTCCTGAATTCAGATATGTTAAATCATTAAGAAAGGAAGAGAGGGAGGGAGGGAGGGAGGGAGGGAGGGAGGGAGGGAGGGAGGAAGGAAGGAAGGAAGGAAGGAAGAAGGAGGAATGGCCAATGAAACTCAGCAAAATATATTAAACAAAATGACTAACAAACATATCTACAATTAAAAGTTGAACATAATTCTATTTTTCCTTAATATTTTCAAAATAATAGCAGTATATTTCAACATGACTTAATTTTTTAGAAGAAAGATCTCAAACAGAGGCGCCTGGGTGGCTCAGTCAGTTGAGCATCTGACTCTTGATTTTGGCTCAGGTTATGATCTCTCGGTTCATGGGCTCGAGCCCCGTGTTTGAGCTCTGTACAGACGGCACGGAGCCTTGGAATTCTTTCTCCCTCTCTCTTTCTGCCCCTCCGCCACTCATGCCTTCTCTCAAAATAAATAAACTTAAAAAAAAAGAAAAATTATGGCTGCAAAACAACTTAACTGAGACTCAACTCTAGTTTAGGCCAGGTCCAAGAAAACTATCAAAATTGACAGAGTCCTTCAGAGACCCTAATGCATGCTCTCATGCCATTGTAATTCCTACTCTTTACTACTCATTCACTACACATTCATTATCCAAGATCCTCAACCAAAGCACCTTATCTAATCCTGTCCATACCAAGTAGTGCTCCTACACCCTGGGACCTCAGTCTGATATGCACCTCCTCTTGGGTGTTCGCTTAAATTATACTTCTAGAAACCTCCTCTGATCTTAGTATATTGCTTTTCTCTATTTTCCCATAATGTCAGGTTTACTACAGAGATGATCACACTGTTCCTATTAAAATTAAATTGTATACATTTCCTTTGAATCCCACTCCCCCATGTCCTTAAGGGCAGGAAATATACTCATCCTCTGTATATTCCCCACACACCCAGCATAGAATCTTATAAGAAACTCTTATTTAACTGGGCTCTTCATTCCCCAACAACTTTTCACTTCAATATTTATCTTTCCTGTGTCTTATTTGTGCCTTGTTCTCTATGAATTAGCACACAAATTGACTGTAAAAATGAATTACTACTTTACATTAGGATAGATCCATTAAAAAAAAAAGGCTTTTGTTTTTGAATAATTATGCCTTAACCCAAAGGATTATATAATGATGGAATTTTTAGGCTTCATGACTGCCAGGGAGAGAAGTATTTTGAAGCAGGCAGTACTCAGGTAACAAGTGTCTTCCCACTTCCCCACCACCACCAAAAGCCTCATGGGGTAGAGGTGGAAGGTACTACATAGGAATTTCCTCACAAGAAAAGGGACATCTATTTTGCCCAGAGTTCAATTTTATTACAACCTCAGACAGGGTCTTGCATGCTAATATTTGCACAGAACAGGTTACTGGGTGTGATACAAAGGAAAAAGCTGAAAGAGATACTGCAAGCCATACTTCAGGTATGACTTTCTAGCCAGATCCCTAACTACATACTTTAAGTTTTCAAAGATAGTAATCATATCAGTTTCTACTTTTTATGTGAATGCTTAAGTTTGAAGTAGATTTTTTTCAAGGAGAGTATTTTAAGTCCTTCCTAAAAATTAAATTGCTTTATATCCAAATGTTTTTGATAGCTGTTTCAGTAATCCATTCTTTGTTCACGTATCACTAAAAAGACCTGGATCAATGAGAAATGCCATGTTCAAATGGATGTACTGAGAAGTAAAAAGGGACCGAAAACAATTTTTTAAAAAGATGTCTTGTGAGTAAATATCCATAGGAAAAGGATATGAAATCTCTATAAAGAAAAAAATGCTTCTGGGACAACTTGTTATGAGAACATTTAACTATCAATTTCTAAATGCCACATTATAAAAAAGAGAGGATTATGTATACTATCCACTCTACGCAGAAGGAACTACAACCTTTATTCTCTTCTGAAGTGCCTTCTTCTGTAGTTTTTTTTTCCAGCACAATTCCAGAAAAATCTGTTATTACCTAAAAGAATGGAAGAAAAAAAGGAAATGATATAATAGATACATATGAAAAACCTTTTCACAATGCAAAGATTTGTACAGTTAATTCAAATAATATATAGTTCATCCTAAATGAACTATAAAAAGCAACAAATCTCTTTAAAATAAGGAACCACTGTGATATATTGACATTTTTATGTCATATTAACTAAATGTTTAACAGAAGATACGTAACTCCCCTATATCAAACCAAACTACTGTTCCCAACAGCTTAGGAATGGAATCACAGCAACTGGTCTGGCTGCTCAGTCCTGCTACCCTGAAGTACAGGCTATCTGGCACCTGTGATAACGGCGAGAGCTTTTATCATATAACTATACTTTACCTTTCATATGGAATTACTATAGAATCTAGAAATCTGTTTCCATATAGATTTTACAAATATAACTTAGTGTATAAATAATTTAATTTTTTATAACTCAAGTGAGGAATTGTCAATTTGTAAGAATTTCCAAAATGCAGAAATGTGTCCTAAATCTAAGAGAGAAACACATTACATGTTCCTACCTCCAAAGCTCTGTCATACTGTTTGTTAGAAATATATAGTTCAGCTGCTACATTAACATCTTCCATGGAAACAAGACCCTGATGTTTTGAAAAAGCTTCTTCAATTATGTTAATAGCTGAAGTAACATCATTGGCTTCATAGTAACTCCTGAAAAAATAAATGACAAAATGGATGAATACTTATTTAATTCAGATTATAAAACTCACATCCTTGCTCAGACCATCCATTACCTATGATTTCCATTTTCTTAAAATCAGAGAGGAGAAAAAACTTTTCCTTAAGATCATAATCATAGCTGATCCAGAGAAAAATGGGCAATGCCCATTTGACAATGCCATCATGTCAAGCCCCTCACTCTACAAAAGCTACCTCATACCATTCCAGCTCATCCTATCACCCAATTCCAACAACTGTTCCACCTCAGTGGGGTCTACAAAGCATCGATCTACCTGTTTCACTGTCCTGCAGCCTCTTGTCTTCACTTTCCTCCTTCTCCATAGACCAACATTGTAATTACTCCCTTGTGCATCTCCTCACTTCTCCTGTCCTTCTGTCCCTTCTGATAAAGTCATGTGATAAAATCCCAACCCTTGTTAATCCAAATATGCCTACTCTTCACAACCACTTGTCAAGCTGACCATGCTGACTGGACTCACTCTAAATTAATGATCACTAGCCTCAAGTGGGCTCATGGTGCTATCAGCAGTCTTGCTACAGTTACCTTGTGCAATACTTTTCAAACCTGAATATGCATACAAAGTAACTGGGCATCTTGTAAAAAGGCATATTCTGATTCAGTAGAGCTGGGGCAGGACTGAGATTCTAATTTATGACAGGTTCCTAGGTGATACAAATGCTGCAGCAAGGCCCCAAAGACCTAGACAACCGCTTCTCATCTCTCCCTTCAAACCTCCAAAACTCTCTGATCCTGTCAGCTGATGACCTTGCTTCTTAGTTTGCAGAGAACCAGATCATGACATCCCACACACTTCCAATACATCTTCCTACTTACACACACCCATGGCCATATATTCCACATTCTCCACCTATAAGGCAAACCCCCAACTAGATCCCATTCTCTCCAACCTACTCAAGGATATCACTCAAGCAACTGTCCCTTCTCTCATGAATCTTCAGTGTGTTCCTCAATTGTGGATTACACCAGCTGAATACAAATCCACTGTAATTTTTCCCAACTTAAAAATTATCTCTTACCCCTACAACCCATTCTAATTATCCTCTCATTCCTCTGCTCCCCTTATAAATTTCTCCAGAGCTGCCAATACTCCAGGAACCCTCACCCCATCTCCAACGTCAATACTCAGTCCTCATTTTACATGCTCTATCTGGACTATTTCATCCCTCCTCCTTGCAGTGCTTTCTTCAATACATTTCTAGTATATCATGTTCTCTTAGTTTCTTCCTACTTCACTGCCCATTTCCTTTCAGTCTCCCTGCTGCTTCCTCCTGATTTTCCTGATTTCTAAACACTGGAGTGCCTCAGGGTTTAGTCCTAAGAACTCTTCCCTTGTCTGTGTGTGTGTGTGTGTGTGTGTGTGTGTGTCTCCCTCTCTCTCTCTTTCATACACACACACCCACCCATCTCCTATTAGAAAATCGTTGAGTTCAGCCTTAAAATACACCCAGAATCTGATTACTTCTCACCACCTGCACTTTTATCCTGGTCCAGGCTACTATTATCCCTTCCACAGATTACTGCACTAACCAGATCAAGATGGTTGATCCTAGATTGAAATACCATTTACAGATACCTCTAGAAAAGAGAGCTTACAAGACATTATTTAGCCAAAATGTTTCCTGCTTTGCTTTGATGTACAGCATGTCAGAGAAGTATAGTAGCATATAATATTTTATCTTTTATTTTTATTTTCAAATTTTTATTTAAATCCTAATTAGTTAACATATAGTGTAATATTGGTTTCAGGAGAATTTAGTGATTCTTCACTTATATATAACACCCAGTGCTCAACATAAGTGCCTCCTTAATACCCATCACCCATCTAATCCATCCCCCACTGACCTCCCTCCATCAACCCTCAGTTTGTTCTATAACGTTAAGTCTCTTGTGGTTTGCTTCCCTCTCTTTTTATTCCCTTCTCCTTTGTTAATCTGTTTTGTTTCTTACATTCCACATGAATGAAATCATGGTATTTGTCTTTCCCTGACTGACTTATTTCACGTACCATAATACACTCTAGTTCCATCCACGTCATTGAAAATGGGATATTTTAAAATAAAATATATACCACAGTCAGTGCTGTGTCAACCACAAAGAAAAATTTTTGTTTTAAGATGTTATTCTAGTACTAACTAAAGATACAATTATAGAAAACCCCAGACCACAAACATTTCAATAGCATATTTACAACTAATCTAATATTATTGCAAATGTACATCAACTAAGTTATGGAAACCTAGGAACCTAATCATCCTTTTAGAACATGCCCCATTTTTAAACTTCAGAACACTTGAAGGTAACTGTATATACAAATTTTTCTAAGTAATCACACAGTTGACTTGGAAACAGAAAATTACTGAAAAAAAAAACCCACCTCTATATTTAAGCACAATATAAAATATAGGAAATAAAACACTTCTTTTAACCTCAATAAAAAATATATTCTACTTCAAATATGTGCTTTGACGTGTAAAATAAGATGATTATCAGGAGCATCTATATATACTTCACTCCGAACTTACTTTGCCATATCTCTAGTCAACTGCATAAAACGTTCTCCATCAGATGGAGATAAAAGGTTTAAAATACGCCTATAACCATCCATTGCCATTTTATGATCCCCCATTTGTTCATAAAGGCTTGATCGCTCCCACAGGTAACGGACATTAGTAGGTTCATATTTAAGAGCTAAAAAGAAAAAAGAGAATACAAATTATGGATTTATCACAAAAAGGTGTTCATGATACTTGGGTATGACCAATTCTCTTTTCAGAAAATTAAATGAACGCTCTAAACTAATTGTCTAATAGAACTAAGTGGGTTACTCTGGAACAAATCTATCTTCACAGGAACTCTCAGTTAGGTTTACTCTAAGACCAGACAGAACCTGAATCTCTACATTAATCTTCATTTGGTAACTTAGTGTGATGTTAACCCTCAAGGAACAGCTTAGAACCAACAATGATCTCAGTAGGAAATTGAAGGTAGTGTTCTACCAACTTTTGTGCCATATTAGCTCACACTATAAAGTTGCTGATAAACATGAAAGCAGACAGGCTCCAAATACTTAACCCTGGGATGACAGAATATAGGGATGACAGAATACAAGGAATAAATACATTTCAGCTAACATCACCCCAGAGTAGCAAGTACAATTATCAAAAAATATATTATGTAACATTTTTATCAAACAAAATAAGAAAAACATTTTAATTACCTTTTGTGTAGCAAAAAATAGCTTGCTTAATATTATCTTGTTCCAGAGACATTTCTGCCAATCTAACCCATTCTTCAGTGTCACTGGGATTTAAATGTGCAGCAATCAACTCAAACTGCAGAGACTTCTCCATGTCACCTTGGTCCTCATATATCATGGCCAGAGTAGAGAATGGCTCATAAGCCAGAGGAGCTATAATGAATTAAAAAAAACAAATTCCACTGACTGAGGAAAGAAGCATGAGATGATGCAATCCTGTGGCTCAAATTATGATCTTGTAATAATTAAACTCTTTTAAACACCTAGCAGAATTATACAAACTACTTGATGGAATTTAGAAGGTATCATTTCATGAAAAACTCTATTCTCCACTATGTGCTCCTTATGAAAATCCCCCTTTGCTAAGGCTAAACATGGCTTAATAACTGAGTGAATTCATCCCAATGAGCATCAGCACATCAGTGTTGAATCTTCATGATCCAACAAACACAGGCATATGGAATGAATGGACTGAGGATATCTAAACTGCACCTAAATCCAGGATATCAAAATGAATAGTTGATCTGCATTTCTGAAATGTTTCTGAAATGAAGTTCTAAAATCACAAGGAATTAAAGTCAAAGTTATTGTCAAAAATAAACAACTATAAACTAATATAAAGGAAAAGATAATATTGCAATGTAGGAACCAAACAACATATTCTCAAGAAAAAAGTGTGGTTTATCTTATTTCTCAGATAGAAAAGAAAAAGCAGTGACCTCAAGTTATCCTAATAAGCAATGCAGGAAATTTTTAAAGTAAACTGTATGTCCAATGTGGGGCTTAAACTCACAACTCCAAGATCAAGAGTTACGTGCTCTACCAACTGAACCAGCCAGGTGCTCCAATCCAGGAAATGTTTAACAAGGCTTCAGGAAGGTTGGCTGGGACGATGGTAGAGTAGGCGGACCCTAACCCCACTTCATCCCATGGATGCAACTAGATAACACTGATATCAGCATAAATAATCCAGAAAACGATCTGAAGACCGGCAGAACAAAAACCACAATAAAAGGTATAGAAGAGGTCACAATGAAGAAAGTATGAAGTGTGAAGACACAGTCTGGGAGACAAAGAGGGCTGTCTGCAACAGGAAGGAAGCCAGTGGTGCAAAGAAGGAACCTTCACACTGGAGAGCCCACAAATGGTGAGGTGAATCCCCATAATATTTGCCTTTGAAAGCGAGAGGAGCCGAGTTTCGTTGAGTTCTTATAACCAATGGGACTTAAAGTCTGTAATTTTAAAAATCCACCAGCATGGCTCTAGGAGACCCGAGAGGATATTAGCAAGCAAAGTCCCTACCCTTAGATAGCACAAAAAACAGGCCACGCAGATACCATGCAGAACCAGCAGCTTGAAAGATACCAGGGGCAGATGGAAGGGAGAGTGATTTGTTCATCTCAGAGCACGTCCCAGAGAGACAGGGATCACGGGGAGACCCCTCCAGGAACAAAGGAGCTAGCAGGCGTCATCTCCCTACCCATCTACCCCCAGCATAAACAACAACCACCTGCAGGAACCAACACTCGCTACCTAACTTGTTTAAAGCAAGCCCTGCCCCCTTGCACTTTGGCAGATCCACCCTTCCTAGCCAAACTGGCCTTAGTCCCCGTTACAGGCCCTTCCCCCAGAAGATCAGTGCAAACCACAGACACCACATCTCCCAACCTGCAAGTTGTGTGGGACTTCAAACGCGGCAGCTGCAAGTGGTGGCAGGTCTCATTTTGCAAGCAGACCACTGCACACCTTGTTAAAATGCAATCCACTTCTGCTAGGGACCAAACAATGCCCACAATAGGCAAAGAGAGCCTCTGCAGACAACTGAACTGAAAGAAAAAGAGGCCAAGACTCAACAGCAGAGCACACAAGACACATATAGGAGACACTCCCTGAAGCACGAGGCCCTGGGGAACAGGGGACACTGGACTACAGTGCACTACAGGACCTCTTCTTCATAAGGATATTATCGTTAAGAGCAAGAGAAGTAGCTGATTTTTCTAACATAAAGAAACAGACACAGAAAGTCAGACAAAATGAAGAGACAGAGAACTATCTCCCAAATGAAAGTATAGAACCAAACCACAGCAAGAGACCAAAGCAAAATGGATACAAATACGCTTGATACAGAATTTAAAGTAATGATCATAAAGATACTCACTGGACTTGAGAAAAGAATGGAAGACATCAGTGAGACCCTTAACACAGAGCTAAAAAAGAATCAATCACAGATGAAGAACATAATAAATGAAATTAAAATACACTTAATGGAATATCAGTCTGGATAAAGCAGAAGAACAAATTAATGACCTAGAAGACACAGTAATGGTAAGTAACCCAGCTGAGCAAAGGAGAGGAAAGAAAATTATGCAAATTGGGAAGTATTAGGAAACTCAATGACTCCATCAACCATAACATAGTAACATAGTAACATGTGTATTATAAGGATCTCAGAAGAAGAGAGAGAAGGGGGCAGAAATTTTATTTGAAGATATAACAGCTGAAAACTTCCCCAATCTGGGGAAGGAAACAGATCCAGCTCCTGGAGGCAGAGATACCTCCAAAAATTCAATAAGGAGGTTCACACCAAGACACATAGTAATTAAAATAGCAAAGTGCACTAATAAGGAAAAAATATAAAAATAGCAAGAGAAAAGAAGACAGTTACACACAAGGGAAATCCTATGAGGCTATCAGATTTTTTAGCAGAAATTTTACAGGCTGTAAGAGAGTGGCATGATATATTCAAAGTGCTAAAAGGGGAAAATCTGTAGACAAGAATACTCTATCCAACAAGGCTATCATTCAGAATGAAGAAGAGATAAAAAGTTTCTCAGACAAACAAAAAATAAAGGAGTTCATCACCACTAGACCAGCCCTACAAGAAAATTAAAGGGGACTCTTTGAATGCAAATGAAAGACCCTACATGAAAGTATGAAAAGTAAAAAACACGAAAGTAAAAATATTTCTGCAAAAATAAGTCAAAGCATTCATAAAATAAAAGGATGTGAAATATGACACTATGTATCTAAAACATGGAGGGGAGAGAAGAATGGGCTTAAGCGACCATCAACTTAATATAGACTGCTATTTGCAAAAGATTTTATATGCGAACCTAATGCCAAACACATAAAAAACCAGTAATACATATGCAAAAAAATAAAGAGACAGGAATCAAAGTATATCATTAAAAAAAGCCAACAGGGGCGCCAGGGTGGCTCAGTCGGTTGAGCGACCGACTTCGGCTCAGGTCATGATCTCACGGTTTGTGAGTTCGAGCCCCGCATCAGGCTCTGTGCTGATGGCTCAGAGCCTGGAGCCTGCTTCGGATTCTGTGTCTCCCTCTCTCTCTCTGCCTCCCCCACCCCACTCATGCTCTGTCTCTCTCTGTCTCAGAAATAAATAAACATTAAACAGTTTAAAAAAAAAAAAAAAGCCTACAAACCATGAAAGAGCAAGAGAAGAAAGAATCAGAGAAAATATGCAGAAACAACCACAAAACAAGTAACAAAATAGTAATACATATCTATCAATAATTACTTTGAATGTAAATGGACTAAATGCCACTATCAGAAGACAGTGTGACAGAATGGATAAAAAATTAACACCCATGTATATGCTGCCTACAAAAGACTCATTTCAGATTGAAAGACACCTGCAGATTCAAAGTGAAGGGATAGAGAAACATTTATCGTGCAAATGGATGTTAAAAGAAAGCCAGGGTAGCAAGACAACAGACTTTAAAACAAAGAGTTTGGGGTACCTGTCTGGCTCAGTCACTAGAGCATGCAACTCTTGACCTCGGGGTTGTAAGTATGAGCCCTACATTTGGTGTAAAGATTACTTAAAAAAAATAAAATCTACAAAAATATATATAATTAAATTTAATTTAATTTAATTTAAAAAAAAGACTGTAACAAGAGACAAGAGCTTGAGTGGCTCAGTTGGTTAAGGATTCAACTCTTGAATTTCAACTTAGGTCATGATCTCATGGTTTGTGGGTTTGCGTCCTACATTGGGCTCTGCACTGACAGTGCAGAGCCTGCTTGAGATTTGGTCTCCCTCTCTCTCTGCCCTTTCCCCACTCACTCTCTATCTCTGTCTCAAAATAAATAAAAACATTTTTAAAAATTTTAAAAAGAGACAAAGAAGGATATTATATAATAATAAGGGGGCCAATCCAACAAGAGGATATAACAATTGTAAATATTTATGCACTCACCATGGAAGCACCCAAATACATAAAAACAGTTAATAACAAATATAAAGGAAATAACCAGTAATAATACAATAGTAGTAGAGGATGTAAGTGATGTCCACTTATAACAATGGACAGATCATCCAAACAGAAAATCAGCAAACAGTGGTTCTGAATGACACACTGGACCAGATGGATTTAACACACACATTCATAATAAAACAGCAGAATACACATTCCTTTCAAGTGCACATGGAACATTCTCTAGAACAGATCACATTTTAGGCCACAGAGAAAGTCTCAACAAATTAAAAAAAAAATTGAAGTCATACCACACATCTTTACTGACCACAAAACTATGAAACTAGAAATCAACTGTAAGAAAAAATCTGGAAAGAGCACAAATACATGGAAGCTAAATAACATGCTACTACACAATAAGTGGGTCAACCAAGAAATCAAACAAGAAATCAAAAACTACACGGGAACAAATGAAAACACAATGATCCAAAATCTTTCAGACACAGCAAAACTGGTTCTAAGAGTGAGTTTATAGCAATACAGGACATCAAGAAGCAAGACAATTTTCTTTCTTTTTTTTTTTAATTTTTTTTTAACGTTTTATTTATTTTTGAGACAGAGCATGAATGGGGGAGGGGCAGAGAGAGAGGGAGACACAGAATCGGAAGCAGGCTCCAGGATCTGAGCCATCAGCCTAGAGCCGGACGTGGGGCTCGAACTCACGGACCATGAGATCGTGACCTGAGCCGAAGTCGGCCGCTTAACCGACTGAGCCACCCAGGCACCCCGCAAGACAATTTTCAAATAAACAACCTAACCTTATGGGCGCCTGGGTGGCGCAGTCGGTTAAGCGTCCAACTTCAGCCAGGTCACGATCTCGCGGTCCGTGAGTTCGAGCCCCACGTCAGGCTCTGGGCTGATGGCTCAGAGCCTGGAGCCTGTTTCCGATTCTGTGTCTCCCTCTCTCTCTGCCCCTCCCCCGTTCATGCTCTGTCTCTCTCTGTCCCAAAAATAAATAAAAACGTTGAAAAAAAGAAAAAAAAAAAACCTAACCTTATATCTAAAGAAGCTAGAAAAAGAAGAATAAAACCCAAACCCGGCAAAAGGAAGGAAATAATAAAGATCAGAGTGGAGGGGCACCTGGCTGGCTCAGTGGGTATACAATACTCTTGATCTCAGATTGTGATTTCAGCCCCACACTGGGTACAGAGATTACCTAAAAATAAAACCTTAAAAAAAAAATTAGAGCAGAAACAAATGATAAACTAAAAAAAAAATAGAACAGATCAATGAAACCAGGAGCTAAGTTCTTTGAAAAGATCAACAAAATTGATAAACCTTTAGTAAAATTATCAAAAAAAGGAAAAAAAAAAAGTGAGAGGACCCAAATAAACAAAGTCACAGACGAAAGGAGAGAAATAACCAACACCACAAAAATACAAAAATTGTAACAGAAAATTATGAAAATCTTTATGTCAAAAAATTAGACAACTTAGAAGAAATAAATAAATTCCTAGAAACATATAACCTACCAAGACTGAAGCAGGAAGAAATAGAAATTTTGAACAGACCAATAGCAGTAATGAGACTGAAGCAGTAATCAAAAAACCAAAAGTCCAGGATTAGACAGCTTCAGAGGTAAAATCTACCAAACATTTATTTTTTTTTATGTTTATTTATTTTGAGAGCAAGTGTGCATGCACACACATCAGCAGGGGAGGGGCAGAGAGAGAGGGAGATAAAGAATCCCAAGCAGGTTCCATGCTGTCAGCACAGAGCCTGATGCAGGGCTGGATCTCACAAACTGTGAGATCGTGACCTAAGTCGAAACCAAGAGTTGGACACTTAACCGACTGAGCTACCCATGTGCCCCTTAGCAAACATTTAAAGAAGAGTTAATACCTATTCTCCTCAAACCATTCCAAAAATATAAGAGGAAGGAAAACTTCCAAATTCACTCTAAGAGGCCAATATTACCCTGATACCAAAACAAGATAAAGACACCACAAAAAGAGAGAACTACAGGCTTGTATCTCTCATGAATACAGATGCAAAAATCCTCAACATATTAGCAAACTAAATCCAACAATACATTAAAAAATCATACAACACAATCAAATGGGATATTCCCAGGATGTAAGGGTGGTTCAGTTTTCACAAAAAATCAACATTATACATCACATCAATAAGAGAAAGGATGAAAACTACATGATCATTTCAACAGATGCAGAAAAAGCATTTGAAAAAGTACAACATCCACTCATGATAAAAATCCTCTGCAAAGCAGATCTAGAGGGAACATACCTCAACATAATAAGGGCCTTATATGAAAAACCCACAACCAATATCACACTCAATGGTAAAAAACTGAGAGCTTTTACCCTAAGATCACAAACAAGACAAGGATGTCCACTCTCATCACTTTTATTTGACATAGTACTGGAAGTCCAAGCCACAGTAATTAGACAATATAAAGAAATAAAGAGCATCCAAATTGGTAAGGAAGAAATAAAACTCTATTTGTAGATGACTTGAAGACTCCACCAAAAAACTATTACAACTGATAAATGAATTCAGTAAAGTCACAGGATACAAATCAATGTACATCAATCTGTTGCATTCCTATATACTAATAATGAAGCAGCAGAAAGTGAAATCAAGAAAACAATCCCAAGGGCACCTGGCTGGCTCAGCTGGTAAAGCATGTGGCTCCAGATCTCGGACTCATGAGTCCAATGTAGGGTGTAGAGCTTATTAAAAAAAAAGGGGGAGGGGGGCAGATACCTGGGTGGCTCAGTGAGGTGGGCAACCAACTCTTTGATATTGGCTGAGGTCATGATCTTGCAGTTGTAGGATCAAACCCCACATCAGGCTCTGCACTAGGCATGGAGCCTGCTTGCAATTCTCTCTCCCTCTCTCTCTGCCCCTCCCCCACTCACTTGCTCTCTCAAAATAAATAAATAAACCTTAAAAATAAAATAAAAACAGAACTACCCTATGACTCAGTAATTGTATTACTGAGTATTAACCCAAAAAATACAAAAACACTAATTTGAAGGGATACATACACCTCAATGTTTATAGCAGCATTATTTATAACAGCCAAACCATGGAAACAGCCCAAATGTCCATCAATAGATGAATGGATAAAGAAGATGGTGTGTGTGTGTGTGTGTGTGAGTGAGTGTTATTTGGCCATAAAAAAAATGAAATCTTGCCATTTGCAATACGGATAGAGCTAGAGAGTATAAAGCTAAGTGAAATAAGTCAGTCAGAGAAAGACAAATACCATATGATTTCACTCATATGTGGAATTTAAGAAACAAAACAAATGAGCAAAGAAAAAAAGAGGGAGAGAGAGAAACCAAAAAACAGATTCTTAATAGAGAACAAACTGATGGTTACCAGAAAGGAGGTGGGTCAGGGGATAGGGGTGAGTAAGAGGGTATAGGGATTAAAGAGTACATTTATCATGATGAAAAAAATAAAATTAACAAAGAAAAAACCAAAGACCTCTAAAAGGACCCTTGCCCAGATAAGATGAAATGCCAAAATACTGAAAAGATAAATGAACAGTTCACTGTATTACAGTTACCCAAGCCACTACGCAGGTCACCATTTGGCAACGCATCAGGAAAACAAAATGACAAATATAAGTGATTAATCAAAGAGTCACTTCTGAAGATATCCTTCAATGAGCCCAAGATTTGCAGTTTAATGAAAAATGACATATGTAAATTGTGTCTTTTACCAAAAAGTAGATTAAAATAATCTAGCTCTGCCTAATCTGGAAAATGAAAGAAAAAAAAGAACACGTGGTTTCAACACGTGTCATATTTAAAAAACACTAATGCTCCAAAAGTCTAAAAACCCCAAAATGAAACATTAAAAAACAAACAAAAACAAAAAAAAAGGCTATATGAGTTCAATAAATATTAATATTACATTAAGTCATACTCTATGATTTTCATTTTCTTGGTAATGATTTCTACTGAATATGAAAAATGGCAAATCACTATTATCACAATCATTTCCAAGCTTCTGAATATTTTTTCCAAATAGTACAGTGAAGTGCTCATCCACTTGTTTTAAGGCACACTATTACACTGCTATTGTCAATAATCCCCCCTACAGAAAACACCTTGTCTTATGATTTCCATGCACATCAATATTGCCTCCTCCCGTTCTCCTCGAGCAAAGCGAATGTTGGCTTCACCCATGAGACCCCTCAGAGCTCTGGGAAGTTTACTTCGAGGTCTTTTCTCCTGTATAGAAAAAAAATGACATTTAGACTAAAATATAGTAGTGTCTTAGATTTCAATTCCAACCAAATTAATAAATGCAGAACATAATGAAACTGAAATTTCCCTTTAAAATTTCTCAATATTCTAAATTGAGAAATAAGGACTAAATGACTATAATTCTAACCCATTAATATTAAAGTCTATATTTCAGGAAAAAGTCTAAAACTAATCTCAAGAAGAAAAAGAAATATTGTATAACATTCTCCAAAAAGGAACACCTCAGAAAACTAAAACAAACTTCCTACAGTAGAAAGTTCAAACCACAGTGAAGTATATAAAGTAAAAATCAAAGTGGTCAAGAATTATTAATTACTAACTAGAATAATAACAAATGTAGAACCTGATGTTGCAAAATGGATTTATGTGCCACTAAACTTATAACCTACTGAAGATCCTCCTTCCTTCTAATTTATCTACTCAGAAGAAAGTTGGTTAAAAAGTTATAATATGGGGGGCGCCTGGGTGGCGCAGTCGGTTAAGCGTCCGACTTCAGCCAGGTCACGATCTCGCGGTCCGTGAGTTCGAGCCCCGCGTCAGGCGCTGGGCTGATGGCTCAGAGCCTGGAGCCTGTTTCCGATTCTGTGTCTCCCTCTCTCTCTGCCCCTCCCCTGTTCATGCTCTGTCTCTCTCTGTCCCAAAAATAAATAAACGTTGAAAAAAAAATTAAAAAAAAAAAAAAAGTTATAATATGGAACTTTTAACAGCAAAACTATAGCATATTTTGACACATGCAATAATTAAGGTTTTACATTTTAAAAAATCTCTACGGTGAAACATAAGAAAGTAGGTGACTCAGTCAGTTAAGCGTCTGACTCTTGGTTTCAGCTCAGGTCATGATCTCACTGGCCTGTTTCGGATCCTCTGTTTCTGTCCCTTCCCTGCTCATGTTTACAGGCTCTCTCTCTCTCTCTCTCAAAATAAATAAAAAGAAAAAAAAAAAAACGTAACAGTTGTCTCATGATATTTCCTTTTTTACAGTTTGAATTCTTTCCAAATATACGTATAATTTAAAGATCTTTTCCAATTACTATGTCACATTTTTACATTATGTTTATAAAGACTAAAATAAATTATTTACTTTCATCATCTTCTTGGTTTCACGATTGAGAACCATCTCCAATACAAACACATCGCCTGCAGTGGGTTGCTCAGGTGTTTCTTCTTCCTCTTCTTCTTCTTCTTCCTCTTCCTCCTCATCATCTTCATTCTCTCCAAGCATGGAAGCAAAGACCTTGTGAACTGATCTACTGACTCCATCTGACGTTTCTCCTGAAGAAAGACACATGGAGATTGCCAACAAACAAAAACCCATTAGAACACTCGGTAGTCAAAAGGGAAAAAAATAATCCAGTATTTTCTGGAAGTAAAAGTAGAGAACAAACATTCCAAAACACAACCCAAAGAAGAAATCTGTTACAAAGTCATATATTTTACTCTGCAGGAACTGCTGACTCAACCTTTAGGCCTCATTAAGATGTACAGGAGAATTAAGTGGGAAATCAGAAGTGTACATAGTTAACACTTAAAAGCAGAGAGGAAAAAAAAATAAAAGAACTGTAAGACACAGACCTAAAAACTAAACAAGTCTGATGGTACACACCAGGTGGCATAGCATAGTGATTAAAGATAAGGCCTCCAGAGTCAAGCTGTCTGATTTCAAACTTCATCTCCAATTATCACTAACTGTATAACCTTGGGTAAATTACTGAAGCTCTCTGAACCTCAGTTTCCTCATTTGTAAAAGAGGTTAATAATAATGTCTGACAGGGGCATTTGGGTGGCTCAGTCGGTTAAGCGTCTGACTTTGGCTCAGGTCATGATCTCATGGTTCGTGAGTTCGAGCCTCACATCGGACTCTGTGCTGACACCTCAGAGCCTGGAGCCTACTTCAGATTCTGTGTCTCCCTAGTCTGTTCCTCCCCCACTTGTACTCTCTCTCTCTCTCTCAAAAATAAATAAAGATTAAAAAAACATTTTTTTTTAAATAATAATGTCAGAAAGACCAAAGAACTCTTGATCTTGGGGTTGGGAGTTCAAGCCCCATGCTGAGCACAGAGCTTATATGCATACATACATACACACAAACATACATAAATAGTGGTTGTACCACTTAAATAAATAGGTAGATAAATAAATACAGTACCATAATAATAATGTCTGCTTTAGGCTTACCCTAAGGATGAGGTGAGTTTTTATATATATGCACTTAGAATAATGCCCAGGATACAGTAAAAGCTTAATAGATGCTATTATTAAAATAGTATTATCATTTCAGGAACAAAATAATATGACATAATTCATTTGTATCTGAGGATGCCACTATAGTACAATAATTTTTGCAAGTTCATAATGATAACCTTAAATGATCATGTAATGCTTAAGTTTGAGGCCAATTTTCTGTTAAAGCAGAGACATGTGACATATTTTAGAAAAACTCCAATGAAACAGTTAAAATTTTATATACATTTTATATAATTTTACATAATTGTATTAAAAAACTTGCAAGCTTATTCACTTACATGAAATACGTCAAATCCCAAAGATGCTGGATAGACAAGATAGTTAATATGTTTGAGGAAGGACAAAAATTTTTAAAAACCCACATATTCTGAACAACAAATAAGTAATCATTCTTAAAAAGTCATAATGACCAGCTTCAAGAATTGTGAACATCCTAAATAAATGTAAGAATATGTACACAGAAGATCCAAGGGGCGCCTGGGTGGCGCAGTCGGTTAAGCGTCCGACTTCAGCCAGGTCATGATCTCGCGGTCCGTGAGTTCGAGCCCCGCGTCAGGCTCTGGGCTGATGGCTCAGAGCCTGGAGCCTGCTTCCGATTCTGTGTCTCCCTCTCTCTCTGCCCCTCCCCCGTTCATGCTCTGTCTCTCTCTGTCCCAAAAATAAATAAACGTTGAAAAAAAAATTAAAAAAAAAAAAAAGAAGATCCAAAAGAGTATACATACATACGGCCAGAATACATGAATTAAGCAAGGTTCCTGGATACAAGGTTAATATACAAAAATTACTCGTAGTTTTCTATCAGCAATAGAAACCTCCACTTGGTCCAAGGAGGCAGGAATAAAGCTGGTTTTCTGCATGTAAACTCTGTGTAAAAAGAGTTATTCACAGGGAAAAGAACCAGCCTCTACTTCTACCCCCTAGAACTAGAAAGTTTAATTTAGTTCTCATTCAGATACTATACACAAAGCTACATTCTAATTGACATTTCAGTATCCCATATAACTTGTCATGGGTAAATGGATACTATGAACTATTATCAGTATTCTGTTCACAAGGAAGGTATGTCAATCACTGGAAATTAATGAATTTGCAAACTAGTTCATCAATTAGACTCTGATGGCTGTAATTAGATGGGACTAACCAAATCTGGTATCTGCACTTGCAGAGCTGAGGACTGGATTCTCGAACGAGGCAGCATACCAAGAAATCTATACTGTGTGTAAGGACCCATCTGGGGCAGCCAACTGGACTTCCACACTGGCATTTTTTTATCTTATCTCCTATGACTAATGCAGTGGTTTGGAAGCTACTTTGTTTAGAAGCATAAATCATTACCATTGGGGGAGTATAGTCTGGAAATATTAGTAACCAAAAGGGCCAGTTTAAAAAACAGTGACTCTACAAAGGCTCCCAAATACTGATGTCAATTTGAAATACTTTTCCACAAAAATAACCCACAAAACTAACCATCACCATATTCAAAACCTCATCAAATATTTATTGAGCACCTATTATATGCCATGCACTATTATTATGCTACTGACAAACTAGATAATCCAGAATACCACTGCAATGAAAAAACAATGTTTTCATTAAATTATTAGGTACTCGTAACATTTAATGCAAGTAGCAAATGATTTTAACATACCTTCATTGACCTCATTGTCCTGCGATTTGCTGGAGTCAATTCCTGATGATGATGGAACTTCAGAGTCATGCGGATTTTCTTCAACTGATAACTTTCCTTTTTCCTGAACACTCTGTGATTGAAAATTAATAATTCCAAAAAATAATGCAGATTTAGTTCTCTACAGATGGGAATAGGGCATTTGCCTCATTTTCTATTTCTTTAAAACTTGAGCTTTGCATAAGTTTGAATACTGTCAAAGCATTTCAGTCTTATCCCTCACGACTGTCTGAATCAGTCACTTGTAAAAAATAATTTACTACATCTGGATTATTTCATGAATCTACACAGTATATCCTAGCTTTTTAAATGAAAAGAGATGGGTCTTTATTAGATGCATGAATTAGGAACGAATCCACCAATTAATTTCAAAGAGTGCGATATTTGTTTTCCCTCGGACTTCTTATAAGTGAAAGGATATGTAAAGTTCAGATATTCTAAAGTATCAAAAAATATGAGTGAAGATTTTATCAGAAAAGAAAACTCGCTTTCTTGTGGAAGATTACATCACACCACTGGGAGACTCCTCAGAAATGGGAGCTCGAACCCCTCGGTTTAAAAGTAAACTGAGGCCTGGGGCGCCTGGGTGGCGCAGTCGGTTGGGCGTCCGACTTCAGCCAGGTCACGATCTCGCGGTCCGTGAGTTCGAGCCCCGCGTCAGGCTCTGGGCTGATGGCTCGGAGCCTGGAGCCTGTTTCCGATTCTGTGTCTCCCTCTCTCTCTGCCCCTCCCCCGTTCATGCTCTGTCTCTCTCTGTCCCAAAAATAAATAAACGTTGAAAAAAAAATTTTTAAAGTAAACTGAGGCCTAAAGAAGAGAGGTGAGTTGCTCACCCGAACACAAAAAGAATCGGTGGCAAAACTACTAGAATCAGAAACACTGACGGGGTAGGGGAGGAGGGGGTTGGGGGAGGAGGGGGCTGGGGGAGGAGGGGGCTGGGGGAGGAGGGAAGAGAGACAGAGAAGAGGTTACCACAAAGACAAGCTTTTTGGTGGGAGATATTTCTTAAGAGGAGATTAACACAGGGATGAGAGGTGAGAACCCGCATTTGGGTAAGAAGGGGAAGAAGCTGCTAGGAAGTCCCGGCCCGCCCCATCACAGCGAATGGGGTCATCTGGGTCCCCCACATCTAGCTGCATTAGGGCGACACGACAGTGAGGGGCATCCTGGCCTGGCCATCGCCTCACTTTCTTCTCGCGGGTTTTTCTCTCTTCTCTCCGCCTTTCGAACTCCTCAAAGGAGATCTTCCCTTCCAGGTAGTCGATGAGCTCTGGGCTGAAACCCGACATTCCTGCTTCGGGGTGCGAATACGCAGCAACAAGAACCAGGACAGAGAACCGGAAAAAGCGAGACTTCCTAGATTTTACCCAGCTCCCGGGCGCGAGAAAAGCGACCCGGCGTCCTCCTGAGAAACGGGCCCGGCCTGCGCCGCAGCCGCTGCGCTCAGGTTCCGCAGGCGCATATGGTCCGGCAGCCTTCAAGGGGAGAGAGGGGCGGAGCCGGCCGCTCGGGTCCTCGCCTGCTGCCCTGGCTCAAATGTATTGTTTAAGAGGATTAGGGAGTTAAAAAAAAAAAAAAAATGCTTGAAAGAAATGTTCCTTAATCTAGATCGTTTCCCTCAATTCTTCATTCTCCTAATCCGCTTCCTTTTATGAATGTTTGTTCTTTAATTTGATCTTTTCTCTGGTGCATTTTCTTGATTTAACCAACTGCACTGCCACGTGCATGTTTCATTTTCCATTTTTCTCCTGCCACAGAAAGCTAAAGTCCTCTCCCAATTTGTGCTCTGAGTCTCATCTCCTCCACCATTAGTTTTCCCGTCTTCCACAAATTCTCAAACTCTCCCTTTCCTCAGGGCTCCTCAGTCTGTAAGTAAGTTTATCGGGACTTCACGTTCCACCTATCACTCCCACCCAAGTTTTCTTTTCTTGACAGTCAAACTTTTAGAAAGAATCAAATGCTTGATGTGGTTACTACACACTCTTGCCCATTTACTATAGGTCATGTACTGGCTTATGCATATTACATACATAGCTCAAAATAATCCTTAAAAATGGATGTTGCTTTCATTTTATTTTTATCTATCTATCTATCTATCTATCTATCTATCTATCTATCTATTTTGAGAGAGAGCGAGCAAACTCGTGCTTGTGCCGGGGTGGGGGTGAGGGAGTGGCAGAGAGAAAGGAAGAGAGAATTCCAAGCAGACTCCCCCTGCTGCGGGTGGGAGTGGTGGTGGTGGGGGGGGGGGGTTGATCCCACAAACTGTGAGATCATTACCTGAGCTGAGATCAAGAGCTGGGCTTAATAGCTGACCACCCAGGCACCACAGGATGTTGCTATTATTAATGCCAAAGTCCTATATCTAATAAGTAGCAGAGCCAGGATGTGAACCCTGATCTATCTGACCCCAAATCCCATGCGTTGGAATTAATATGACATATGGCCTCCCCTCAATGGAACTATTCTTCACTTGCTGAACACTCTTGTGGTTTATATTTTACCTTGTGTTATAAATATTTCTCTGCTGTCCTATTCTAGACACACTGTCTGTCAACATCTTGAGAACAGTACTACCTGATGCATCTTTGTGAATTCTAGTAATCCGTGCTTAAAACATGTTTATGAATTAAACTGGGTGGAATTGAGAGTACCTTAGAAATGAGCAAGAGTGTTTAGGTACAGAGAATGAAGCTCGATATAAAGGTAAGGTTAGAGACAGGTTACAGGGAGCCTATCACTTAGCCATTGGTACCTCTTTGTTACAATCTAGATGAGGATAAGAACAGAAGAATGTCAGAATGACAGCTGTGACCCCAAGACTTCTAGATAAGAGGGGGAAAAAATCTCACAGCTAGAAATCATCACTTTCTCATGATGAAGGATCCTCAGGACTCTGCCTGGGTGTAAAATATGGGGGCTAGTAGGAAAGGTTGGATTAAGGAACTCAACAAAAATCACTTGTAGGGAAATTCTCCCTGCCTTCTCCTGGCAGACAGGGAACTGCATCTAAGAAGTCAAAACTCTGGTCCTAACTCTCCTAGGGGAAAAGAAGGGAGTCAAAGGCAAGAAAGATGGTACCTCATAAGGAGAATTCTCTACTAAGACCCAGATGGCTTAGACTAGGTTGTTTCACTATCACCTGCCTGGAATATGGAATAACAGTTGTGCAGCTATCCATTCATGTTGGGGGAGAATAGGGAACAAGGAGAAAGAGATAAAAGGATAGTTTTTATGCCGTTATTAAAGAGACAACAGACCCAAAATCACTTGTGCTAAAACCACATCAGGAACCAAGGCTTAATACATAATTTAGTTGCAGTTTCAACCTCTCTTAGGAGTGGTCAATCTGGAATTACATGGTCAGCGCTAGTGAGGTAATAGACCTCACTGCATGATAGACCTCTGCTGTCCCCTAAAGGGAAGTGACCTTGCCACAAACAATCCACTCTCTGCTTGGTGACTTCCTTGTCCCACCTTCTTCTAGCTACAAAGTCTTTCATTTTGTACAGCTCTTTGGAGCTCCTTTCTATTTGTTAGATGATGCCCAATTCATGGTTCATTGAATAAATACAATAAAATCTTTAAAATCTGCTTTAAAATTTGAATTTGGTTTTTAACACTGCTATGGAACACCTTGTTGACATGAAAGTTCTTTTACAGGTCACATTGTAGCAATATATCTTAAAATTGTAATCTTTCTGTTTTTCTTTTATCCACTTCCTTGAAAGTGATTTGTACCCTGGTGAGTCAGAGGCATCCACATTACTTTGAGAAGAAGTGGAATTGTTACAGCGGTAATAAAAATAGCAAGAAGAAACTTTTCAGACTTTCTGACTGATTTTTGAGGAATCAAAATGGAATGTCTGAAGGAAGCAGAACATTGAATGGGTGCCATGACAGTAGAATTAAGAGTACACAGGGAGGAGATGACTCCATCCTTTCTCCTTTTCAAGGGGTCGAACCACAATGGGATGTGACCCTTTTGGGGAGACAATTTTTCCATAGTTCTCTCACTTTTCTGCAAAAGTTTTTGACAACTTTCAATCTGGGCTATATTTCCAAAGATGTCTGTAGAACAAACAACCTCGAAAGACAGACATATTGTCGTTCTCTGTGATAGAGGACAGATTTGTTTTCTGGCCAGTACAATAGATACAATGCTTCCATCTGGGGCAAAGATTGGGCATGTTTGCTAGTAGCCCCATATAAAAGTGGGGATATCCTAAGTTTGGGGTTCCTCAGCACAAACACACTCATGTGCAGCAGGTGCTTGGATTCACCTCCATGTGGCTCCCATGATACTTCGGGTATAAGAACCAATGTGGATGTACAACTCATACTGCCTGCAGCGCCACGAGTAATAAAATGTGCTGCCTCAGACCCAGGGGTCTCATGTGTCTATTAGAATCTGTGAAACTGTAGTAGGATAGTGTGCGGCTTACAAGTCACATTTCTAAGTGTGACTTAGAAGTCACACTCTTAACAGTTCTTTTTTTAAAAAAAATGTTTTTAATGTTTATTTATTTTTGAGACAGAGAGACAGAACATGAACAGGGGAGGGTCAGAGAGAGAGGGAGACACAGAATCTGAAGCAGGCGCCAGGCTCTGAGCTGTCAGCACAGAGCCCGATGCGGGGCTCAAACTCACAGACCGTGAGGTCATGACCTGAGCCGAAGTCGGACGCTTAACCGACTGAGCCACCCAGGTGCTCCTCTTAACAGTTCTTGACTACCCTAGTTCTGGGGTAGGGGACAACAGGTCATGGCCTGGGAATGTGGGACTCATTAAAGAGGAGCAGAGTCAGTGTTGAAAGGCTGTCAGAGGACTATGTAGAGAATTACCATGGGCCCCAGAGAGCCTAGATCACTTGCAAAGCATTGAATTTCACTGGAAGAAACATGACATTTCTGCTGTTTACCTAGCAATGGTTCTCAGCCAATGTCTGAGGACCAGGTGTGCTAAATGGTCATACAAGTGGAGACTTGTCCTTCCCCAATGGCCAATGGCATCACCACCAAGAAACTCCAGTCAGTATGGAGTGTAGGTCATCCATCAACAGCTATCTCCCAATGTGAGTTTTCCAGCAGAAGGATGCATGCTCCTGCCTTGAGACTTTGCAGGCTCATAGTTAAAAGTCCGTGTGGATGCTCTTCCTTTTCAAGGCCCTGAAATTAATAAGTATTCCCTTTGTGGCAGTACTGACACCCAGAACAGGGTTGGTAAAAGGAAAGGAAAACCAGTCACTGCTACTTGAGTGGAACTAGAGGGTGGTACAACACTCCTTACTACTCTACCCTTTATTTGAATACTTTATTTTTTATGAGGAATAGCTCATTGTCAGTAATTACTTATGTCTTTTATTTTTACTTATTTTTTTATGAGTGAGAGAAAGAGTGAATGTGAATAGGGGGGCAGTGGGAGAGGTATAGGGAGAGAGAGAGAACCTTCAGCAGGCTCCAAACCTAGCGCGAAGCCCAACACAGGGCTTGATCTCACCACCCTGACATCATGACCTGAGTCTAAATCAAGAGTTAGATGCTTAACTGACTGAGCCACCCAGGTGCCCCTAGTTCTATCTTTTAAATGGTTAAACACAGGGGCAGCTGGCTGGCTCAGTCAATTAAGCACCCAACTCTTGATTTGGGCTCAGGTCATAATCTCATGGTTCGTGAGATCAAGCCCCGCATTGGGTTCTGCTCTGACAGCACAGAACTTGCTTGGGATTCTCCCTCACACTCTCTCTCTCTGCCCCTCCTCTGCTCACGTTCTTTCTCTCTCAAAATAAAGAAATAAACTTAAAAAAAATTTAAACGCTAAAAAAAAAACCCATAATCTTGATATAAACTAGAAGCAGCTTCTATTACCATATAATAGCACAATAGCACACCTTCAGTTCGACACATATTAAACACTCACTACATGTAGAGCATTGTGCTAGGTGCTGGAGAAATAAAAATGGCTTAGATATGATCTCTGCTCCCAAAGACCTCACAACCCTCCAGAGAAAAGACACACACACACACACACACACACACACACACACACACACAACTAGTTAAAACAGAACAGATTAAACCAGATGCAGAAATCTATTTTTCCATAAATATTTTATTATTGATATTCAGTATCAATCATCCACAAGAAAGCCACAGAAGACTATCGTGAAAGGTACAGACTAATGTTTCTAGGATGCCAATGTTTTTGCATTCTAGTATAATGTTCGTTTTTCAAGAATCACAGAGAAAATGATGTGGCTCTCCATAATGATACAGGAAAAGCAGCTATCCCAAATGAAAATATGAGAGTCAGAATATTTCAGCCTAAGCTGGTGGAGAGAGGAGAAGGTCAGTTGGTTGTAAAAAAGGGACCTGTTTCTACTCCACCTGTTTCCACTCGCCATTCTTAAGAAGCTGTGTGTGCAGAAGAACCAGAGCTGAGTGCAGCTGGGATATTTGGTGTAACACAATGTCCACCTCTGAACGATGGCAGGGAACATCTCCTAAAGACTCTAGCAATTCCTAGAATCCCCAGTGCCTTTGCTTTCCATTTCAACTTAACTGTGGATATTTATCACTTCCTCTCCCTTGGTGTGAAACAAACATTGTGAGGTCTTTCAGTGGCATATGCTGAATGTGGGAATGCAGCCTCTTTTCAGGAAAAAGAGCAATTTTAAGCCCAAATCTCTATTATATATAATGAACGATACTAAAAATGAGCAGAGTCCTTTTCCAGTAAAAAATGTTTATTGATAGGGGCACCTGGGTGGCTCAGTTGGTTAAAGGTCTGACTTTGGTTCAGGTCATAGTCTCATGGTCTGTGGGGTCCGTGAGTTCGAGCCCCGAGTCGTGCTCCGTACTGACAGCTCAGAGCCTGGAGCCTGGAGTAGAAACAGGTCCCTTTTTTTACAACCAACTGACATTCTCCTCTCTCCACCAACTTAGGCTGAAATATTCTGATTCTCATATTTTCATTTGGAATAGCTGCTTTTCCTGTATCATTATTCTGTGTCTCTCTCTCTCCTCCCCTCCCTCGCTCATACTCTGTATCTCTCTCCTTCAAAAATAAACATTAAAAAAAATTTTTTTTAATGTTTATTGATAAAAGGTAATAAGCACACAAGCTTGAAAGACAAGCTTAAAGGAAAGGTAATTTGAAAGATCATCATCTCTTTGGACTCTACAGTATTTTTGTAACTCTTAGAAATATGTCCAGTGCTCTACATTGATGTTTATGGTTTATAGAATGGAAAAAAGACTCCAAAAATATGCACATAAGTCACATATGTCCCAAAGCTCGACCCATTTATATGTAAATCTGGAAATGTAGAATAAAACCATTATAAATTGACAAAAGTGGAGGGGGAAAAGGTTTAGCCATGACCATGATTGAATTTTTCTGATGAGAAGCTTGATCTGTAGTTTTAAAATAGCCAGACACCTGAAAGAACAAGAAAATGTTATCATGAAATAGAAAGTGAAGACTCTTCAAGCAACACAATGACCCAAAGGGCAACATATTTCAACAAAGACTCTTTTTGTTTTTCTTTTCTAATCAGAGATGTTAGGAAAGGAGCGCATGTAATTATGAAATATTCTCCTGGGGCGCCTGGGTGGCTCAGTCGGTTAAGTGTCTGACTTCGGCTCAGGTCATGATCTCACGGTCTGTGGGTTCGAGCCCCATGTCGGGCTCTGTGCTGACAGCTCAGAGCCTGGAGCCTGTTTCGGATTCTGTGTCTCCCTCTCTCTGACCCTCCCCTGGTCATGCTCTGTCTCTCTCTGTCTCAAAAATAAATAAATGTTAAAAAAAATTGAAATATTCTCCTAATAGAAGCTTAACTTCTCTCACAAAGTTGAAAAATTCCCATCACATTACAATACTACCAACTTGGTGTTTTTTCCGTTTCCTGCCCTTAAACATTACCTCATTCCATGCTCACATGACACTATTTATTTGATATTTTCTCTGATAGTATCTGTGAGTTAGAGATCAGTGTCTGCAATTTATAAATGAAGAAACTAAGGCTCACAACCAGATTGCATGCAATTCTGTCTCATACTAAAGCAGATACTGTGATATTAATAACTATTCTTTACTTTAGTGTTTAATAGCCTAGGGCCCAAGAGTGAATATTAGTCAAGGCAACCCTTCCATAATGGCTTCCCGTTCATTCTATTTCATTTTCTCATTGTAAGAGCTTTCAAGCACATATGCCACATAGTAAATTGCATCTTCCATTTAGAATAACAATCATTATTTTAAAAAATCATCACATTTAAAGGAACTAATAATCAAAATGCTTTCCCATACACAATAAAGTACAGTAATAGTATGTATATTCCTCACAATTTCATCCCTACCCATTGGAAGAATGGGAGTGGATTTTAATCATGATTCAGTTCCCTTTATTATTTAGCCAAACAAAAAGTTAATAGACTAGAATCACATTGTGTTTTCTTGGAGTACACCATACCTGTTTCTTGTTTTTTTTTTTTTTTTCCTAAATGGTAAATATTTATTTGATAGGAATGCTCAAGTAATAAGAATAGGGGCACCTGGGGGGCTCAGTTGGTTAAGTGATCAACTCTTGATTTCAGCTCAGCTCATGATCTCACTGTCATACTCCACACTGGGCGTGAGCCTGCTTGAGATCCTCTCTCTCTCACTCTCTCTCTCTTCTCCTTTCCTGCTTGCTTGCGCATGTGTGCTCTCTCTCTCTCTCTCTCACTCTCTCTCTCTCTCTCTCTCAAAAAAAAAAAGAATAATAAAACACAAATTTTAAACATAAATAAATTTCTAATTTTTTTTTCCATGAGGAAAGTGCCATCTTTACAATATTTTACTTTTTTTTTCTTTAGGTGAGGAAGTTCAAGCTCAAATATATGTTTATTACTTTTTTCCAAGAAGACAATTTTTTTAACTTTTCTTTCTATTAAATCCAACTGCACAATTTGACATTTTTAAAGTTTATTTATTTATTTTGAGACGGTAGGGGAGGAGCAGAGAGAGAGAGAGAGAGGGAGAGAGAGAAAATCCAAGCAGACAGCTCAGAGCTTGAATTCAGGCTCGATCTCATGAACTGTGAGATCAAGACCTGAGCCGAAATCAAGAGTTAGATGTTTTTAACCACTGAGACACCCAGATGCCCCACTTTATTTCTTTGTATATGATTTCCACATAACTAGCTATATGACCTGGTATTCAAAAAAGATAGGTAAAAGTGTGTGATATTCCACTATATTTACTAATCCTATTAAAAGTGATAATTCTAGGGGCACCTGGAAGGTTCAGTTCATACAGCAGGTGACTTTTAACCTCGGGGTTGTGAGTTAAACCCCATGTTGGGCATACAGACTACTTTAAATTAAAAAAAAAAAAGAGTGATCATTCTATTTTAATATATCTCTTCCCAGAAAACTATGCTTATAAAATTATAAACTTTCATTTCTTTTTTTCTTTTCTTTTTTTTTTTAATTTTTTTAACGTTTATTTACTTTTGAGACAGAGAGAGACAGAGCATGAACAGGGGAGGGGCGGAGAGAGAGAGGGAGACACAGAATCTGAAACAGGCTCCAGGCTCCAAGCTGTCAGCACAGAGCCCGATGCGGGGCTCGAACCCACGGACCGTGAGATCATGACCTGAGCCGAAGTCGGACGCTTAACCGACCAAGCCACCCAGGCACCCCAACTTTCATTTCTTTTTAAAACCAGGCAGCGAAATACATGAACCAAATCCAAATATTAATGGTGATGAGTATCATCAGAACTGAGCACATATTTCTATGAGGAAATAAAATCATTTTTTCAAATAAATACTTTCAAAATCTCTTTATGACTGAGTTGTTATAATTGGACAGATCCTGGGAATAAAGGGATAACTTACCTGTGTTCAGAGGAAACATTCAGCCTTTGATGTAATTAGGAAAGGAGTTTTTCTGCTCCTCATAATCTGCAAATGCAGAAGCAAGAAGTTCTGATTGGAAAGAGAGGGGTCTGGGATTCTCATTCATGGAGAAAGTGTTCGGAAATCTCCCAAGATCAAGACCTCTTCCCTTAAGATATGCCTGAAGGGTTCTGAAAAACTGAAGAGAGAAAGAAAGTGTTCAATGCGGTATGTAAATTAAATATAAAAAATACTCAGAGACGGATATTTTCCCCCTCTTTTTTCCTCCGTGAATTGACTTTAGGGCTAATCTAGGAGGCAGGAGGTAGAAAATCCAGAAATACAAGTACAAACTTTAGCTACTTCTCCTACTTCCCCTCCACTGTCCTTTACCCTGCCTTGTTTTTGTGTTTTTTTTTTAATTTTTAAAAATGTTTCTATTTATTTTTGAGACAGAGAGAGACAGAGCATGAGCAGGGGAGGGGCAGAGAGAGAGGGAGACAGAGAATCCGAAGCAGGCCCCAGGCCCTGAGCTGTCAGCACAGAGCTCGACGCGGGGCTCGAACTCACGGAGTGTGAGATCATGACCTGAGCTGAAGTGGGACGCTCAACTGACTGAGCCACCCAGGTGCCCCTACCCTGCCTTGTTTTTGACATTTCAACCCTAAACAAGATAATTCAACATTCTTGGTGGAGATTGAGAGAGGAATATCAATTATTTAATAGCATCACGGTCAGAGGGTCCTTTGTAAACCACCTCTGAACCACTTAGGTCAGAGATTAAATGGAACTTCACAGTGGTCAAGCTCTGGGCCTCCTCTCTGAAGGTGAGATCCTGGCCATTGTCTTCTGCACCAGTTCTTTCAGGCATGCGTTTTTCTTTTTTTTTTTTTTTCTTTTTCTTTTTAAAAATTTTTTTCAACGTTTATTTTTTTTTTATTTTTTTTTATTTTTTTTGGGACAGAGAGAGACAGAGCATGAACGGGGGAGGGGCAGAGAGAGAGGGAGACACAGAATCGGAAACAGGCTCCAGGCTCCGAGCCATCAGCCCAGAGCCTGACGCGGGGCTCGAACTCCCGGACCGCGAGATGGTGACCTGGCTGAAGTCGGACGCTTAACCGACTGCGCCACCCAGGCGCCCCCAGGCATGCGTTTTTCAAAAAGCTTTCCTTTATAAAATGGATACATAGAAGCTTGCAAAGGGCTGCTTGGTTGTTTTAACCCTATACTGTCATATTTCACATCATTTTCTTTAGGGAAACTATTTTTTGAAATAGTAATGCCAGCATGTTTATTGTATTTGGCATATTTTCAAAAGAGAATTTTTACTGATGTTTTGCATTCTATTTCCTAGATAGATTTATCTTGAAAATAATGCTTGGGGAGCACCTGGCTGACTCAGCTGGTAGAGCGTGCAACTCTTGGTCTCAGGGATGTGGTACTGAGCCCCACATTGGGTGTAGAGATTACTTAAAAATAAATCTTAAAAAAAAATAAAGAAAAGAACGTTTGGTAAATTGAAAAGAATGCAGGTCAACTTTCAGTTTTTGTAATTGAGCTTTGCACGTGTTGGTCATATGAGAATTGATTTTATTATCAGTTCAGTCTGAGCTATGCAAAAATCAATTCCCCACGATACTCGATTTTGTATATGTGTGAGAAATACAGGCTATAAAGTCAATGTGTATGTACGATCATTTACAAATGTAAGGTGTCGTGTGTACATAAAATCATTTCTATATATAAATTTGCTTCTCCTTACAGGACAGATATAAATTGGGCAGAAGAACAATAGGATACCAGCTACTAGGCTGCAAAGCCCTTGACCAGATTTCTCGGCAGGAATCGCCTTGGCACTTGGTAGCCTCCTCACCACCGTGCTCCAACAGAGTGCAGTGTGCATAAATCCAGAGAGGTGCCAATTTCACCCTGCAGCCCAGCATGCCCCAGGGTATGCTCTTACCAGCTCTCTGTTCCGGGGATTGTTGAGCGGCTTCCATTTCTCTCCGTTTCTCACTGTGGCTCCAGGCACAAGCCCAAGTAGCACCAGGACAACACACAGCAGCAGGAGTGCTTTGGGCATGGTGGAACGAAGCTGAGTGGAAGGCAGGATCAGGGAGATATCAATGGTCTGAGAGACAAGAGGGAAAGAAAAGAAGAAGGAGGAGTTGGAGGGGTAGGAGGAAGGTGAAGGAAGAGGGAGGAGGAGAGAAGGGAGGGCGAAAGTAAAAAGAGAAAGAGGAAACATTTTTAAAGAGAGACAGGGAGGAAAAAATAGTATATTGGTGCACCTGAATTTTGCAGCCCTCTTTTTTCCCCATGTTTATTTGCAAATGAAGACCCCCAAATCCAGTTTATTAGCTTAAAGGAGTCTATGATGATAACATTATACAGTGATGAGAAAAGCAATTATGAATACAACCCAGAAAGTCGGAGTACGCTTTTTCATCTTCGAAAAAAATGCACTTTGTTGTCTCCAAAGAAAGTGCAAGTCTTAAAAAAAAAAAAAAAAAAAAGCATACGTATGTATTAAGATAGCAGTCTCAATAAACAAAGGAGGAGGAGGAGGAGGAGGAGAAAAAAGAAAAGATATACCAAAAACTGAGAAATGCACCTTATACACACATCTCAGACAGACTCACACCACATCAGCATAAGTATGGATTGTCTCTGACTCCAAAATGTGAAATGGAAATGAAATACACAGAAAGGGCTAATAAAGCTTACCAGGAGTTTGGCTTTGCTGGTCCTGGTTGGCTACCCTGCTTACAATCTGCAAGGCCATTTATGGCTACTTATAACCAATGGACCGGCTGCAGGTGGGAGTCAATGACGTGAGCAGGGGAAGTTGAAAAATAATGATTCCATTTTCATCCAAGGCACCAAACACCCCTGAGAATCATATCTTCAAGCTTCTTCAGGGGTGACAGTGAACTTATTTGTCTTACAAATACAGGAGCCTCTCCTCCAACCACTGACCATTTTATGTGGATTTTATAAAACACGCAAGGCACTTGTACACAACAAAGTGGATTTTTACTTTTTCATTCTTAAGAGAAGGGTATACACAGCAGCTGGCAATATGATGATGATTACCCACCTAATAGAATGCTCTTTTGGAGGTATCAGCTTTTCAAATTAACATCATTTTTTGAACAGGAAATCCTATTGCAAGAGATAAAACTGTTCTTTGTGATCTATGCCTTATATTTCTTCTGAGAATCTCAAAAAGCTTTACAAGTTTTAAATAGCGGCATGGTTTATCATAAAAAAAAAACCCTTCGAAATAGAGCAAAAAGATAGCATGTATTTCTTGGAAAAAAAATTGCTATACATATCGCATCTCCTTGCTGCATAAATTCCATCCTTAGAAAATGGTAGGGTCGAGAAATTGGACATGAGTTGTGAAGTTGCTTTGGTTGCAGTAATTCAGAACAATTGAGGACAAGGTCTTTGTGAGAAGGCTAGTAACATGGACTAAAATTTAGAATACCTGGCCATGGTCTGTCTTGCTATATCGATCCTGGGCAAGTCACTAATGACCTTCATTTATTCATTCCTTTGTTAATTAATTCAACAAACTTAAAAAAAAATTTTTTAATGTTTATTTATTTTGAGAGAGAGAGAAAGAGACAGAGCACAAGCAGGGGAGGGGCAGAGAGAGAGAGGGAGACACAGAATCTGAAGCAGGCTCCAGGCTCTAAGCTGTCAGCACAGAGCCCGACACTGGCCTCAAACCCATGAACTGTGAGATCACGACCTGAGCCAAAGTCGGATGCTTAACTGGCTGAGCCACTCAGGTGCCCCAATTCAACAAACTTTTATTGAGTGCCTACTATGTGCCAGGCACTCTAATAGGCCTTTTTTTTAATGTAATGACCTTATGTATTTAAAAAAATTTTAATTAAGGTATAGTTGACATACAACATTATATTAGCTGCAGGTGTATCACATAGTGATTTGACAATTACATTATGAAAAGCTTACCACGATGAGTGTGGTCACCATCTGTTCAAGTAGGCTTTGAGGATCAAATGGTAAGAATAATAAATATTGGCTCTGCCTTTATTAAACTAATACATTAGAGGGCAAGACAGATTAATCAAATCATTAAACAACAAAATGCATAAATACGAATGATGATAATATCTATGAAGAGAAACTGGGTGCTGTGAGACTGTAGCAGAGGGGGATATGATTCAGTTTCAGGGGTCAGGGAAGGCTTCTGTGAAGAAGTGACCTTACATCTAGTAGGTGAGTAGGAGTTACCTAGGCAACCTAGCAAGGACAGAAGGACTAGAGTTTCAAACAAGACTCTGGCTGAAAGCAACATGGCACATCGGAGCAAATGAAGATAAATTACAATGCCAGAAAGAGAGGGGGGACTGTGCTGTGAGATGGGGTTGGAGAGGTAGTCAGATCACGATCTTTCTGCCACAAGCAATGCTGATTGAAGGGTTTTAAGTATCCAAACAGCTTGCTCAGATTTGCAGTGTTAAAAGATTTTTCTGCTTGCAGTGAGGACAGATAGAGCTAGAAAAGAGGGATGTGAGAGAACAGTTGGGTGCCTATTGCAGTAATCCAGGCAGGAAGATGTTAAATTGGATTAGGATGGCATCACAGATATAGAGATGTGGCTGGATCTGAGAGATATTTTAGAAGGTACTGGCAATGTCCTGAATACTACGGAAGGCAGAACTCAGGGGAAGAGAATTTCAAGAACAATCAGGATTGTATAGCTGAATGGATGACAGGGCCATTCACTGAGATATCGAACATTGGCATAGAGGGACAAAGATCATGAGTTCCATTTGGGACATGTTGTGTTTGAGGAGACTTTAAGATCTCCAAGGGGTAGAGGGACACCTTGGGTGGCTCAGTCAGTTAAGCATCTGACTCTTTTTTGTGTTTGTGTGAGAGAGAAAGAGAGTATGTGTGCACATGCAGACAAGTGCGAGCTAGGGAGGGCAGAGGTAGAGGGAGAGAGAGAATCTCAGGCAGGCGGCACACCCAGGTCAGAGTCCATGGAGGTGCTCGATCTCATGACCATGACATCATGACCCGAACCAAAATCAAGAGTCACTGGCTTAATTAACAGATTTAGCCATCCAGGAGCCCCAAGTGTCCGACTCCTGATCTTAGCTCAGGTCTTTTTTTTTTTTTCTTTTTTCTTTCTTTAAATTTTATTTGAAAGTATATTTTGCACTATTTTGTTTTTTTAAATTTTATTTTTTATTTTTTTAAATTTACATCCAAATTAGTTAGCATATAGTGCAACGATAATTTCAGGAGTAGATTCCTTAGTGCCCCTTACTCATTTAGCCCATCTCTCCTTCCACAACCCCTCCAGCAACCCTCAATTTGTTCTCCATATTTATGAGTCTCTATGTTTTGTCCCCCTACCTGTTTTTATATTATTTTTGTTTCCCTTCCCTTATGTTCATCTGTTTTGTCTCCTAAAGTCTTCATATGAGTGAAGTCATATGACATTTGTCTTTCTCTAATTTCACTTAGCATAATATCCTCCAGTTCCATCCATGTAGTTGCAAATGGCAAGATTTCATTCTTTTTGGTTGCCAAGTAATACTTCATTGTGAATATATACCACATCTTCTTTATCCGTTCATCCATCGATGGACATTTGGGCTCTTTCCATACTTTGGCTATTGTTGATAGTGCTGCTATAAACATGGGGGTGCATGTGTCCCTTCGAAACAGCACACCTGTATCCCTTGGATAAATACCTAGTAGTGCAATTGCTGGGGCATAGGGTAGTTCTGTTTTTAGTTCTTTGAGGAAACTCCATACTGTTTTCCAGAGTGGCTGCACCAGCTTGCATTCCCACCAACAATGCAAAAGAGATCGCTTTCTCTGCATCCTTGCCAATGTCTGTTGTTGCCTGAGTTGTTAATGTTAGCCATTCTGACAGGCATAAGGTGGTATCTCATTGTGGTTTTGATTTGTATTTCCCTGATGATGAGTGAAGTTGAGCATGTTTTCATGTGTCGGTTGGCTATCTGGATGTCTTCCTTGGAGAAGTGTCTATTCATGTCTTTTACCCATTTCTTTACTGGATTATTTGCTTTTTGGGTGTTGAGTTTGATAAGTTCTTTATAGATTTTGGATACTAACCCTTTATCTGATATGTCGTTTGCAAATATCTTCTCCCATTCTGTCGGTTGCCTTTAGTTTTGCTGATTGTTTCCTTCGCTGTGCAGAAGCTTTTTATTTTGATGAGGTCCCAGTAGTTCATTTTTGCTTTTGTTTCCCTTGCCTCCAGAGACGTGTTGAGTAAGAAGTTGCTGCGGCCAAGATCAAGGAGGTTTTTGCCTGCTTTCTCCTCGAGGATTTTGATGGTTTCCTGTCTTACATTGAGGTCTTTCATCCATTTTGAGTTTATTTTTGTGTATGGTGTAAGAAAGCGGTCCAGGCTCATTCTTCTGCATGTCGCTGTCCAGTTTTCCCAGCACCACTTGCTGAAGAGACTGTCTTTATTCCATTGGATATTCTTTCCTGCTTTGTCCAAGATTAGTTGGCCATACGTTTGTGGGTCCATTTCTGGGTTCTCTGTTCTGTTCCATTGATCCGAGTGTCTGTCCTTGTGCCAGTGCCATACTGTCTTGATGATTACAGCTTTGTAGTATAGCTTGAAGTCTGGGATTGTGATGTCTCCTGCTTTGGTTTTCTTTTTCAAGATTGCTTTGGCTAGTCGGGGTCTTTTCTGGTTCCAGAAAAATTTTAGGATTATTTGTTCTAGCTCTGTGAAGAATACTGGTGTTACTTTGATAGGGATTGCATTGAATATGTAGATTGTTTTAGGTAGTATCAACATTTATATTTATTTATTTATTTATTCTTCCTACTCAGGAGCATGGAATCTTTTCCATTTTTTTTTTTTTTGTGTCTTCTTCAATTTCTTTCAGAAGCTTTCTATAGTTTTCAGGGTATAGATTTTTCACCTCTTTGGTTAGATTTATTCCTAGGTATTTTATGGTTTTTGGTGCAATTGTAAATGGGATCGATTCCTTGATTTCTCTTTCTGTCACTTCATTGTTCGTGTATAGGAATGCAACCGATTTCTGTGCATTGATTTTATATCCTGCAACTTTGCTGAATTCATGGATCAGTTTTAGCAGTTTTGGGGTGGAATCTTTTGGGTTTTCCATATAGAGTATCACGTCATCTGCGAAGAGTGAAAGTTTGACCTCCTCCTGGCTGATTTGGATGCCTTTTATTTCTTTGTGTTTTCTGATTGCAGAGGCTAAGACCTCCAATACTATGTTGAATAACAGTGGCGAGAGCATACATCCCTGTCTTGTTCCTGATCTTAGGGGGAAAGCTCTCAGTTTTTCCCCATTGAGGATGATATTAGCGTTGGGTTGTTCATATATGGCTTTTATGATCTCGAGGTATGCTCCTCTATCCCTACTTTCTTGAGGGTTTTTATCAAGAAAGGATGCTGTATTTTGTCAAATGCTTTCTCTGCATCTATTGAAAGGATCATACGGTTCTTGTCCTTTCTTTTATTGATGTGATGAATCACATTAATTGTTTTGCGGATATTGAACCAGCCCTGCATCCCAGGTATAAATCCCGCTTGGTCGTGGTGAATAATTTTTTTAATGTATTGTTGGATCTGGTTGGCTAATATCTTGTTGAGGATTTTTGCATCCATGTTCATCAGAGAAACTGGTCTATAGTTCTCCTTTTTAGAGGGGTGTCTGTCTGATTTTGGGATCAAGGTAATGCTGGCTTCATAGAAAGAGTTTGGAAGTTTTCCTTCCCTTTCTATTTTTTGGAACAGTTTCAAGAAAATAGGTGTTAACTCTTCCTTAAATGTTTGGTAGAATTCCCCTGGTAGGCCATCTGGCCCTGGACTCTTGTTTTTTGGCAGATTTTTGATTACTAATTCAATTTCCTTACTGGTTATGGGTCTGTTCAAATTTTCCAGTTCTTCCTGTTTCAGTTTTGGTAGTGTATATGTTTCTAGGAATTTGTCCATTTCTTCCAGATTGCCCATTTTATTGGCATATAATTGCTCATAATATTCTCTTATTATTGTTTTTATTTCTGTTGTGTTGGTTGTTATCTCTCCTCTTTCATTCTTGGTTTTATTTATTTGGGTCCTTTCCTTTTTCTTTTTGATCAAACTGGCTAGTGGCTTATCAATTTTGTTAATTCTTTCAAAGAACCAGCTTCTGGTTTCATTGATCTGTTCTACCGGTTTTTTGGTCTCGATAGCATTAATTTCTGCTCTAATCTTTATTATTTCCTGTATTCTGCTGGTTTGGGGCTTTATTTGTTGTTTTTCCAGCTCCTTAAGGCATAAGGTTAGGTTGTGTATCTGAGATGTTTCTTCCTTCTTTACGAAGGTCTGGATTGCTATATACTTTCCTCTTATGACCGCCTTTGCTGCGTCCCAGAGGTTTTGGGTTGTGGTGTTATCATTTTCATTGACTTCCATATACTTTTTCATTTCCTCTTTAACTGCTTGGTTAGCCCATTCATTCTTTAGTAGGATGGTCTTCAGTCTCCAAGTATTTGTTACCTTTCCAAATTTTTTCTTGTGGTTGATTTCGAGTTTCATAGTGTTGTGGTCTGAAAATATGCACGGTATGATCTCTATCTTTTTGTACTTACTTAGGGCTGATTTGTGTCCCAGTATATGGTTTATTCTGGAGAACGTTCCATGTGCACTGGAGAAGAATGTATATTCTGCTGCTTTAGGATGAAATGTTCTGAATATATCTGTTAAGTCCACCTGGTCCAGTGTGTTATTCAAAGCCATTGTTTCCTTGTTGATTTTTTGATCAGATGATCTGTCCATTGCTGTGAGTGGGGTGTTGAAGTCTCCTACTATTATGGTATTACTATTGATGAGTTTCTTTGTGCTTAATTGATTTATATATTTGGGTGCTACCACATTTGACACATAAATGTTTACAATTATTAGGTCTTCTTGGTCTACAGACCCCTTATGATATAATGCCTTTCTGCATCACTTGATACAGTCTTTATTTTAAAGTCTAGATTGTCTGATATAAGTATGGCTACTCTGGCTTTCTTTTGTTCACCATTAGCATGATAGATGGTTCTCCATCCTCTTATTTTCAATCTGAAGGTGTTTTTAGGTCTAAAGTGGGTCTCTTGTAAACAGCATATAGATGGATCATGTTTTCTTATCCATTTTGTTACCCTATGTCTTTTGATTGGAGCATTGAGTCCATTGATGTTTAGAGTGACTACTGAAAGATATGAATTTATTGCCATTTTGATGCTTGTAGAGTTGGAGTTTCTGGTGGTGTACTCTGGTCCTTTCTGATCTTTTGTTGGTTTTGGTATTTATTTATTTTTATATATGTATTTTCATCTTTTCTCCCCTCAGAAAGTCCCCCTTAACATTTCTTGCAGGGCTGGTTTAGTGTCCCAAACTCCTTTACTGTTTGTTTGTCTGGGAAATTTTTTTTATCTCTCCTTCTATTTTGAATGACAGCCTTTCAGCTCTGGTCTTAATCTGAGGTTGTGTTGGGCTCTGTGCTGGGCATGAAGCCCCTACTTAAAACAAAACAAAACAAAACACCAAACAACAACAACAAAAAAACAAGATATCCAAGGGGTGGAGGAGTGGAAAGTATACTGTGGGATACATAGGTCTGCAGCTCAGACGGGAGGTCTGGGGAAAAAATGTAAATGTGGGAGTTGCTAGCATATAAGTGGATGAGATTACCTCAGTAAAAATTAAAAAATTAGAGGGGTGCCTGGGTGGCTCAGTCAGTTAGGCATCCAATTTTGGCTCAGATCATGATCTCATGGTTCATGGGTTGGCTCTGTGCTGACAGCTCAGAGACTGGAGCCTGCTTCGGATTCTGTGTCCCCCTCTCTCTCTGCTCCCTCCTCACTTGCTCTTTGTCTAGCTTTCTCTCAAAAATAAGTAAACATAAAATTAAAAATTAGAAAATGAGAAAAGGTGGCCTAGGACTTGAGCTTTGAGAAGTTTTTACACAGAACAGCCATATGCAGGAATCTACACAAGGAGACCCTTGTGTAGGGGAAACCAGGATGGTATTGAAACAAGAGAGGAAAATGTTTTAAGAAAGGACGAACTGGGTAAAATGAGGGCTGAGAAGGGTCCATGGGGCATTAGTGCTGGTAGACGCAGACAAAAGATTAGGAGTGAGCAGATGAAGAGGAGGGATGGTACAAGTGCTTGAGAAGGTTAGCTGTGAGAGAGAGGAAAGAAAAAGGAAGTAACTGGAGAGGAGAGTGATGGGAAGGGAAGGTGTCCAGGGAGAGACTTGAATTTGTTTAAATGTCAGTGGCTAAGTGAGTAAATGAATATCCTGGAATTCCATTGCCTCATCTGTCCTTAAAACTCTAGGACTTTGAAGTTAAAGCACCTAATGATACTTAAGTGTTAAATTGTTAATGAGATTACAGCAAAGTCACTACATCGTAAACTCCTTAGACAGTGCTCACCCTTATTTTCCAATGCCGTGCACATGGAGCCCAATACTTAGATGATACACTTTTTAAATTTGGAAAGAGTGAATAAATTAGAATAGATTTTCATAGCCATTTATCTGTGAATATTTTTTTAACTTTATCTCCATTTGTATAAAAACACAGCTAATTTCCCCCCTTTTCATTTCTTAAATTAAGTATTTACAGGCATACATCAGAGATATTGTGGGTTAGGTTCCAGACCATGACAATAAAGTGAATACCACCAGAAAGTGAGTCAAATGAATTTATTCATTTCTCAGTGCATATAAAAGTTATGCTTACACTATGCTATAGTATATTAAGTGTGCAAGATCATTATGTCTAAATAACAATGTACATGGCTTAATTTAAAAATGCTTCATTGCTAAAGAAGAAAAAAAGGGTACCATCATCTGAACTTTGAGCGAGTCATGTTTTTGCTGGTGGAAGGTCTTGCCTTGATGTTGATGGCTACTGACTGATCAGGGTGGTAGTTGCTGAACTTTAGGGTGGCTGTGGCAGTTTCTTAAAATAAGACTAAAATGAACTTCATCATATCAATTGACTCTTTCTTTCAACTGATGATTTCTCCACAGCATGTGATGCTACTTGATAGAATTTTACACACTTCTCAAGTTTTTTTTTAACGTTTATTTATTTATGTATTTATTTATTTAAATGTTTATTTATAATTGAGAGACAGAGACAGAGTGCAAGCAGGGGAGGGGCAGAGAGAGAGGGAGATGCAGAAACCAAAGCAGTCTCCAGGCTCTGAGCTGTCAGCACAGAGCCTGATGCGGGGCTCAAACCCACAGACAGTGAGATGATGACCTGAGCTGAAGTCAGACACTTAACCGACTGAGCCACCCAGGCGCCCCAATATTTATTTATTTTTGAGAGAGAGAGAGACAGACTGTGAGTGGGAGAGGGGCAGAGAGAGAGGGAGACACAGAATCCAAAGCAGACTCCAGGTTCTGAGCTGTCAGTACAGAGTCTGACGTGGTGCTCAAACTCACAGACCATGAGATCATGACCTGAGCCAAAGTCGGATGCATAACTAACTGAGCCACCCAGGTGCCCCCCCGCCCCCCACTTCTCAAATTTTATCATGAGATTGTAGCAACCCAGTCACATCTTCAGGCTCCACTTCTAATTCTAGTCCTCTTGCTGTTTCCACCACATCAGCAATAACTTCCTCCACTGAAGTCTTGAACTCCTCAAGGTCAACCATGAGGGATGGAATCAACTTCTTCCAAATTCCTGTGAATGCTAATATTTTGACCCCTTCCCATGAATCACGAATGTTCTTAATGGTATTTAGAATGGTGAATTCTTTCAGGAAGGTTTTCAATTTACTTTGTCCATATCCATCAGAGAAATCACTATCTATGGCAGCTATGGCCTTATGAAAGGTATTTCCTTGACCCATTGGCTGCAGAATAGATGTATTAGCAGGCATGAAAACAACATTAATCTCATGGTACATCTCTATAAGAGCTTTTGGGAGACCAGGTGCATTGTCAATGAGCAGTAATATTTTGAAAGGGAGCTTTTTTTCTGCGTAGTATGTATCAACAGTGGGCTTAAAATATTCAGAAAGCCATCTTGTAAACAGATGTGCTGTCATCCAGGCTTTTTTGGTCCATTTATAGAATGCAGGAAGAGTAGATGTAGCGTAATTTTTAAAGGTCCTGGGATTTTCAAAATGTTCCATGAGCATTGGCTTCAACTTAAAGTCACCAGTTGCATTAGCCCCTAATAAGAGAGTCAACCTGTCCTTTGAAGCTTTGAAACCAGGCATTGACTTCTCTCTAGCTATGAAAGTCCTAGAAAGCATAGTCTTCTAATAGAAAGCTATTTCGTTTACATTTCAAAAAATGTTTAGTGCAACCACCTTGATTAATTATCTTAGCTGGATCTTCTGGATAACTTACTGCAGCTTCTACATCAGCCCTTGCTGCTTCACCCTGCACTTTTATATTCTGGAGATGGCTTCTTTCCTTAAACCACACGAACCAACTTCTACCACGTTCAAACTTATTATTCAGCTTCTTCAACTCTCTCAGCCTTCATAAAATTGTAGACAGTAAGGACCCTGCTCTGGGTCAGGCTTTGGCTTAAGGGAATGTGGTTGGTTTGGTCTTCTATCCAGACCACTCAAACTTTCTCCATATTAGCAATAAGGCTGTTTTGCTTTCTTATCATTTGTGTGTTCACCGGAGTAGTACTTTTAATTTCCTTCAAGAACTTCTCCTTTTCTTTGTAACTTGGCCAACTGGAACACATCTTAACCTAGCTTATGGCTTTCAATATGCCATCTTCACGTAGCTTAATCATTTCTAGCTTTAGATTTAAAGTGAGAGATATGTGACCCTTCCATTTGAACACAAACGGCCATTGTAGATTGTTAATTGGCCTAATTTCAATATAGTTGTGTCTCAGGGAATAAGGAAGACTGAGAAGAAGGAGATAGGAGAACAGCCAGTTAGTGGAACAGTCAGAACACACACATTTATTGAGTTCACTCTCTCATGTGGGTGCAGTTTGTGGTATACCAAAACAATTACAATAGGAACATCAAAGGTCACTGAACAAATCACTGATTTGTTATATTATAACAAATATAATAATAATAAAAAAGTTTGAAATATTGTGAGAATTACCAAAATGTGACTCAGAGACACAAAGTGAACAAATGTGTTGGGAAAATGGCACTGACAGACTTGGTAGATGCAGGGTTGCCACAAACCTACAATCTGTAAAAAAACTAAGTATCTGTGAAGTGTCATAAAGTGAAGCACAGCACAATGAACTATGCCTGTAGAGTTTCTCAATAGAGAAATGGGCTAAAGGTAACATACACATATTATCATCTTATTCACAAGGGCTGAAGTTTTCCAGGGGAGCCTAGGTGGCTCAGTTGGTTGAGTGTCTGACTCTTGATTTCAGCTCAGGTCATGATCTCACACTTCATGAGTTTGAGCCCTGCATCAGGCTTTGCACTGACAGTGCAGAGTCTGCTTGGGATTCTCTCTCTTTTCCCTCTCTCTCTGCCCCTACACTACTTGCTCTGTTTCTCAAAATAAATAAATAACTTAAAAATTTTTTAAATAAATAAATAAACTTAAAAAAAGGAAGACTGGAGTCTTCCTGATTGTTTAAATAAATTATAAGAGTACTTGGGTGGTTCATTCAGTTAAGCGACCGACTTCGGCTCAGGTCCTGATCTCGTGGCTCTTGAGTTTGACCCTTGCATTGGGCTCTGTGCTGATAGCTCAGAGCCTGGAGCCTGCTTCAGCATCTGTGTCTCCCTCTCCTTCTGCCCTTCTCCAGCTCACATACTGTCTCTCTCTCTCTCTCTCTCTCTCAAAAATAAACATTAAAAAAATTATACATTTAAATAAAACTAGTGTTTTTTACCAACAATGAAGCTACAGGAAGAGAAATCAAGGAATCAATCCCATTTACAATTGCACCAAAAACCATAAAATACCTAGGAATAAATCTAACCAAAGAGGTGAAAAATCTATACCCTGAAAACTGTAGAAAGCTTCTGAAAGAAATTGAAGAAGACACAAAAAAAAAAAAATGGAAAAAGATTCCATGCTCCTGAGTAGGAAGAACAAATATTGTTAAAATGTTGATACTACCCAAAACAATCTACATATTCAATGCAATCCCTATCAAAGTAACACCAGTATTCTTCACAGAGCTAGAACAAATAATCCTAAAATTTTTCTGGAACCAGAAAAGACCCCGACTAGCCAAAGCAATCTTGAAAAAGAAAACCAAAGCAGGAGACATCACAATCCCAGACTTCAAGCTATACTACAAAGCTGTAATCATCAAGACAGTATGGCACTGGCACAAGGACAGACACTTGGATCAATGGAACAGAACAGAGAACCCAGAAATGGACCCACAAACGTATGGCCAACTAATCTTGGACAAAGCAGGAAAGAATATCCAATGGAATAAAGACAGTCTCTTCAGCAAGTGGTGCTGGGAAAACTGGACAGCGACATGCAGAAGAATGAGCCTGGACCGCTTTCTTACACCATACACAAAAATAAACTCAAAATGGATGAAAGACCTCAATGTAAGACAGGAAACCATCAAAATCCTCGAGGAGAAAGCAGGCAAAAACCTCCTTGATCTTGGCCGCAGCAACTTCTTACTCAACACGTCTCTGGAGGCAAGGGAAACAAAAGCAAAAATGAACTACTGGGACCTCATCAAAATAAAAAGCTTCTGCACAGCGAAGGAAACAATCAGCAAAACTAAAGGCAACCGACAGAATGGGAGAAGATATTTGCAAACGACATATCAGATAAAGGGTTAGTATCCAAAATCTATAAAGAACTTATCAAACTCAACACCCAAAAAGCAAATAATCCAGTAAAGAAATGGGTAAAAGACATGAATAGACACTTCTCCAAGGAAGACATCCAGATAGCCAACCGACACATGAAAACATGCTCAACTTCACTCATCATCAGGGAAATACAAATCAAAACCACAATGAGATACCACCTTATGCCTGTCAGAATGGCTAACATTAACAACTCAGGCAACAACAGACGTTGGCAAGGATGCAGAGAAAGCGATCTCTTTTGCATTGTTGGTGGGAATGCAAGCTGGTGCAGCCACTCTGGAAAACAGTATGGAGTTTCCTCAAAGAACTAAAAACAGAACTACCCTATGCCCCAGCAATTGCACTACTAGGTATTTATCCAAGGGATACAGGTGTGCTGTTTCGAAGGGACACATGCACCCCCATGTTTATAGCAGCACTATCAACAATAGCCAAAGTATGGAAAGAGCCCAAACGTCCATCGATGGATGAACGGATAAAGAAGATGTGGTATATATTCACAATGAAGTATTACTTGGCAACCAAAAAGAATGAAATCTTGCCATTTGCAACTACATGGATGGAACTGGAGGATATTATGCTAAGTGAAATTAGAGAAAGACAAATGTCATATGACTTCACTCATATGAAGACTTTAGGAGACAAAACAGATGAACATAAGGGAAGGGAAACAAAAATAATATAAAAACAGGTAGGGGGACAAAACATAGAGACTCATAAATATGGAGAACAAATTGAGGGTTGCTGGAGGGGGGATGGGCTAAATGGGTAAGGGGCACTAAGGAATCTACTCCTGAAATCATCGTTGCACTATATGCTAACTAATTTGGATGTAAATTAAAAAAAAAAAAATTAAGGGGCGCCTGGGTGGCTTGGTCAGTTAAGCGTCCGACTTTGGCTCAGGTCATGATCTCGCAGTCTGTGAGTTCGAGGCCCGCGTCGGGCTCTGTGCTGACAGCTTGGAGCCTGGAGCCTGTTTCAGATTCTGTGTCTCCCTCTCTCTCTGCCCCTCCCCTGTTCATGCTCTGTCTCTCTCTGTCTTAAAAATAAATAAACGTTAAAAAAAAATTAAAAAAAATTAAAAGAGAAAAAGGAGCCCATCAAAAAAAACCTAGTGTTTTTAATTGTTTTAATTGTTTATTAATTTTAAATTTGTTTTATTTTTATAACTATTTAAAGTCTATTTACTTTGAGAGAGAGCATGGGCAGGGAAGGGGCAGAGAGAGAGGGAGAGAGAGAATCCCAAGGAGACTCGGGGCTGTTGGCGCCGAGCCTGATGGGGGGCTCAATCTCATGAAGCATGTCATCATGACCTGAGCTGAAATCAAGAGTTGGATGCTTAACCGACTGAGCCACCCAGGTGCCCCTAAATCTCTGCTTTAAGAGCAGAATGTATTATTGATTAAGCTAATGATGACATTTTCTCCAGAATGTATTAGCATAACACTAAGTAGATATTTTGCAAGTATTTGTTCAATGAATTCAGTTGGGAGAGGAGAAAAAACCCTGGGTAGTTTAAAGAAGAAAAAAGACCTTCCTCTGTTTGTAACATGTTACTGCTGTTTTTACTTCTTCTTCTTCCTTTTTTTTTTTTCCAATAAGCTATTTATTTATTTATTTTGAGAGAGAGAGAGAGAGAGAGAAAGAGAGAGTTAGAGAGAGGGAGGTTAGGTTCCCAAACTATTAGTTTCAGGTCTAAATGATCCCATTTGGACTTGTCAATAAACAGGGCATTTATAAAAGTTGGCAGTTGGAATATTCTAGGCAAAAGACTCTTCCACACCCAGAGGCATCTGAATGCAGACCTTTACTGGCATTTCTCTATTAGAAATTGAGGAGAAAATAGCATACTCAGCACAGGGCTACACACATAAAAGAAATCCAATAAACATGTGCTGATTAAATTATAAACTTAGATTATAAATTCAACATGACGGGAAGGATAAGGAAAGGATGCTAAACAAAGAGGATATTGCAGGAGGCACGGGAGGTTTTAAGATGATCTCTGTTGGACTATACAACCCTTTCAAGTCCTTCTGGTCTCTAATAGGTAGAAAAAGACAGAGCTGACATAGCTGTTTAGCTGTATCATGAACAGGGACAAGAATTTAATCTCCTTTTCTTTTCCCCACTCTGAATCAGGGAAAGGGAAAATTATTGTCCATTGACTGCTTCCTCACTAATGATGAGAACTTCAAAGATAGTGAAAAGGTTGTTCATGTGATTAATAGAGTAAACCAGGCAGCTTCTGCTCATAGCAATCATGACTATTTTTTCTGGCAGTGGGCAGATTTCAGTTTGAAGGAAGACCAAAGAGAAGAGGGGAGAAGAAACACAAGCCTCTTGCTAGATACAGAACAGAAGCAAAGAAGTGTGCTCAGGGGAGCCAAGGTGCCCATGCTGTATGGGACAAGAAAGCCTCACCTCTCATCCTGGAGGCCTGTGAGATCGTTTCCAGATCCTGTGAGACCTTGGAGAGGTGTGGGAAGGCCCAGAAACCAATGAAATTGGACTCCTTCCCTCCTCCATTCAGATAGGGGTGACAAAATTAGTTTTAAAAAATCTGTGACATTCTCCACACTCCAACACCTCCACAATACGATTAACCCTTTGTCTCATTCTGGCATTAGTGACATTGTATAAAATATCTCTGATTCTATCAAGTTGACCTTCAGAATTCTCTAGTCATTCACCATGCAGAAATCTCTTTAATTCTTTGCTATGCTCTGCTTTGTTTTTAAATGCTTTTAGAATGTCAAAGGGGTGGGGTGTCTGGGTGTCTCAGTCAGTTAAGCATCTGACTTCAGCTCAGGTCACAATCTCGCAGTTGGTGAGTTCAAGCCCTGTGTCAGGCTCTCTGCTGACAGCTCAGAGCCTGGAGCCTGCTTCAGATTCTGTGTCTCCCTCTCTCTCTGCCCCTCCCCTGCTTGCACTCTGCTCGTCTCTTTCTCAAAGATTAAAAAAAATGTTAAATGCATATGTTTAAGAAGACAAAAAATCTTCCTCTGTTTGAAATAAGTTACAGTTGTTTTTACTTCCTTTTTTTTTTTTTTAAGTTTATTTATTTTGAGAGAGCGCAAGAGCACAAGTATGTCAGCGCAGAGCCCACCCAGCTCGGGGCTCAAACTTGCAAACAATGAGATATGACCTGAGCTGAAATCAAGAGCCAGACGCTTAACGAACAGCCACCTAGGCACCCCTGCTTTTATCTCTGAAAGACCAGAGTATGAGCCAATTTTAGGAGCCTGGATCAATAAAGGAAGGGGACAAAGGCCAAGTGGGGTGGCAATCCTTCCTTAAGAGCATTGCTCTTGCTGCCTGGCCTCAGGAACTCTGCTTTCATCAGGTGTTTCTTGTCACCTGCTGGGGCTTCAGCAGCAGCCTTCCCTTCTGCCATGGTCCCTCCTCTGGCCATCTTCCTCCCTGGCACCAGCCTTCCTGAGAAACAAATGCTAGTCACAAAGGGCCAGCCAGCACATACTTTTCAATCCTACCCTAAGTTCAAGCTACTTCTCCTTTAACTAAGATGAAGGAATGGAGGCAACAAAAGGTAAAAATCATGATAATGATGCTTGATCTGAAGCCAACTTGGAGAAACAGCAGGAAAGCAGATATCTAGATTCACACAGTGCCTGCGATATAAACCAAATTCTCTCAATCTGGATTTCCCTGTCATTCCAGGCCAGTATCTCCAAGGTCATAATAAAGGAGTAAAGGAATTTTCCTAAAATATAGAAAGCTAAACAATTCCTTAGGACTTTGCAAATAGCTTTTCTGTAGTCAGTCTGCTTTTGCAGCAGAGAGTCTGAAGTTGCTGGCAGTATCTTTGGCTTTGCAACTGACCCTGGAGCAGAGGCAACAGAAAAACAAGGTCACACTGATAAGTAAAAGCTTACAAGATCACAGCTGCCTTTAGTGGATTCTTGATGCTCATAAGATAAACTCTGGGGGCGCCTGGGTGGCGCAGTCGGTTAAGCGTCCGACTTCAGCCAGGTCACGATCTCGCGGTCCGTGAGTTCGAGCCCCGCGTCAGGCTCTGGGCTGATGGCTTGGAGCCTGGAGCCTGTTTCCGATTCTGTGTCTCCCTCTCTCTCTGCCCCTCCCCCATTCATGCTCTGTCTCTCTCTGTCCCAAAAATAAATAAACGTTGAAAAAAAAAATTAAAAAAAAAAAAAAAGATAAACTCTGAGCTCTTGACCATTATGCAGAGGCCCTCAATATATCCCAATCCTACCATTCCAGCCATGTGATCTTTCCAGGGAACATCATCCATACTTCTATTTCAGTGCCTTTGAACTTGGCTTTTGGTTCTGCTTTGGAATGCCTTCTCTAACCCTTGCATACCCTCAGAACTTATCCTTGACCTTCAAGATTCACCTCAAATGTTACTTCTTCTCAGAAAAAGAAACCACTTAGTCACCTCAACAGCTCTTACTTTGTTGAATTAGAATGACTAGATTTGCTTCCACATGTTTTACTGTTCCCAAGGCTAAGCTCCTTGAAGGAGGCACCAAGTCTTTTTTATCATAGCTTCTTCAGTCTTTATCACTGGCATAATGCCTGATATACAGTAGGCAAACATATCACAGATATTTATGGAATTAATAATTCTTTAGGTAAAACTGAAGCTTAGCTTATTATAATGTTCTTTTGAAATTTAAGCTTTGTTACATTTCTATTTGTATTGTTAATCTAAAGATTTATAACTTGTCATATTTTAATGAAAAGGGAAGAGATAACTATAGCTGACCAATAGATATTTATTGATTTGACTTGAATATTCAAAGGACCAGTAAAGTATAACTTAATATTCAATCTACCTGTTGCAAAAAAAAAAAGAAAAATGAAATATTGTTCTGGAGTTGAGACCACAATCCAAGGATGCATGCAACCACCAGAAGCTCAAAGAAGAAAGTAACTGATTCTTCCCTACAGTCTCCAGAGGAAGACTCCTCCGGAGGTGGAGGGCCTCCTCCAGGGCCTCCAGAGGTGTGGCCCTGTCCACACCTTGATTTTGGTTCACTGATACTGATTTCAGACTTCTTGCCTCCAGAACTGTGACAGCATAATTTTTTGTTGTTTTAGGCTACCTACGTCTAGCAGTCTGTGGCAGTAGCCACAGGAAAACTAATACAAGAGGTGTTAGGATGTCGGGCCAATCATAAAGGAGGAAGACCCAATAACTCACTATAACTGTGTTAGCTTCTCCTGAATACATTGAACATGGACAGACATAGAAGCTGGATCTAAATTCTTTATTCCCTTTTGAGAAAGGTGGAGCTTCTTGTCATCCAATTCACAATACAAAATAGATTTGGATTGAAAGGTTTATTAGGAACCTGAGTTTTATGTGAATAAAACTAGATGTTGTGGGTTTGTTGTTTTTTTTTTTTTTTTTTTTTTTGATACAGAAGGAATGAAAATAAGGATCCATCTTAGACCATTAAATTAGATAAGACCCTATCCATGAGTCACATGATTTTGTAATGGACCACATATTTTAACCCATTAATAAAATTAGGTAAGTATTTGGAAGAAAAGCCATTCTTAAAATATTACCTAAATTTCCAGGTATATATTTCACATGATAAAGAGAGTAGTTTCAGAGAAGGGAAAAATAGAGGACAATTTAGATGAGCATATCTTTGGATGTTTTGGGGCATAATGGGCAAATGATTCTCTTCTTGGTGCTATTCATCAATTGTGAGCTCTGAAATAGAACCAGTGAACTGTTGTTCTATTTTTTAAAAATCAACAAACTCTCTTCCCTCCAAAAAAAAAAACCCCAAACAGCTCCCCACCCTCCAAATGTTTAGTTCCTAGTATTCTGGGAGCTTTTTATTAGTACTCTAGATGCATAAGATATCATCCAGTTATTTTAAGCAAAATTGAATAGCAAAACTTTTCCTCCTCCATTCAAACGTGCATTCATTTTGGGTAAGTCTGGCCCTGAGATAATCTACCCTAAATCTTGGCATCAGAGATGATTTCACCTTAATCCTCCCACAATAATGTGCTCCCAAGTGGCAGTGAGGACATTCTAAGTTTCTGCTAAAATATTTCCTGATGACTTTAAAAAAAATTCCACTTGTAAAAATTGGGTTATTTGAGGTTCTATGATAGAGTTACATAAGTATTTTACATATTCTGAGAACAATCCCATTATCAGAAGTATGTTTCTCTGTCTGTGGTTTGCCTGTATATTTTCTTTCTTTTTCTGCTTCTTTTTTAAAGTTTATTTTTATTTATTTTGAGAGAGAGATAGAGAGCGAGCAGGGAGGGGAGGGACAGAGAGAGAGGGAGACACAATCCTAAGCAGGCTCCACACTGTCAGCACAGAGCCTGATACGGGGTTCGAACTCACCAACCGTGAGACCATGACCCAAGCCGAAATCAAGAGTCAGACACTTAACTGACTGAATCGTCCAGGTGGTTCAGTATATTTTCTTAATGATATCTTTTGATGAGAAGACTTTAATTGTGATGAAGTATAATTTGCCAAATTTTAAATCATGTTGCTTTCTTTACTGTCTAAGCACCTTTGCTTTCTATCATGTCACAAACTATTCTTATATTTTCTTCTAGAAGCTTTTTTTTTTTTTTAATTTTTTTTTTCAACGTTTATTTATTTTTGGGACAGAGAGAGACAGAGCATGAACGGGGGAGGGGCAGAGAGAGAGGCAGACACAGAATCGGAAACAGGCTCCAGGCTCCGAGCCATCAGCCCAGAGCCTGACGCGGGGCTCGAACTCACGGACCGCGAGATCGTGACCTGGCTGAAGTCGGACGCTTAACCGACTGTGCCACCCAGGCGCCCCTCTTCTAGAAGCTTTTAAGTTTAGTTTTTACATTGATATTTATGATTCACCTCAGATTACTTTTGTGTGTGATGTGAGGAAGGATCCACGTTTATTTTTTCCTCCCAGGTAACTGTCCATTTATTCTAGCACTATATGTTGAAAAGACTCTTTCCCCCCATTAGTGTTTTGGCACCTTTGCCAAAATCAATTGACAATAAAAATGTTCTGTTCCACTGTTGTATTTATCCTCTCCCCGACACCAAACTGCCTTGATTTGTGTAGATTTACAGTAAGTCTTGAAATCAAGTAGTGTGATTCTTTTTTTAAAATTGTGGTGACTATTCAAAATTGTTTTTCCGTATAAATTTTAGAATCAGCTTGTAGATTAAAAAAAAAAAAGCCTGCTGGTATTTTGATTGAGAATGCATTTAATCTACATATCATTTTGGAGGAAAATGACATCTTAAAAATAGCGAGTCTTCCAATCATTGAATACTATATTTCTCTTTATATTAGTGTTTTAAATTTTTCTCTAAGCAATATTTTGTAGCTGTTGGTGTAGAGGTCTCATACATATTTTAATTTATTCCTCTGTATCTTATTTTTGTGACATATAAATGGCATTTTATTAAAATTATTTTATAATTGCTTGATCCTTTTTTTTTTAAGATTTTATTTTTTTTAAGTAATCTCTACACCCAACATGGGGCTTGAACTCACAACTCTGAGATCAAGAGTCACATGCTCTATTGACTGAGCCAGCCAGGTATCCCCAATGCTTTTAATGTATACAAATTTTTTTTGTATGTTGATTGACCTTGTATTCTGTGGTCTTGCTATATTAAATTATTAGTCTTAGTAGTCCATTTGTACATTCCTGAGAACTTTTTACATATTGCTGGATTTGATTTGCTAGCATTTTGTTGAGGATGCTCACATCCATGTTAAAAAGGAATGCTGGTCAGTAATTTCTGTGTCATGCTTTGCTTTTAGGCTACAGTTGCCTCATAAAATGATTTGGAAAGTAGCATCTTCTCTTTCACTTTCTGCAAGAGCTGTACAACATTGGTGTTACTCAAAGTTCAATAGAATTGAAAGTTCAATATAATTTACCACTGAAATAATCTAGTCCTGGAGTATTCTTTGTGGGAAGTTTTAATTTCTTTAGTCAGGCTTATTAAGATGCAACTTACATATTATTCTTAATAAACAGTTCCCTGAATTTTAACAAATGCTTATAGTTATGTAACCATCATCACAATCAAGATTTAGAACATCTCCCTCACTTCCTCAAATTCCCTCAAGCCCTTTTGGAGTCCCTGTAAGTTTTAATTTCTTTAGTCAGGCTTATTAATATGCAACTTACATATTATTCTTAATGAACAGTTCCCTGAATTTTAACAAATGCTTATAGTTTTGTAACCATCATCACAATCAAGATTTAGAACATCTCCCTCACTTCCTCAAATTCCCTTAAGCCCTTTTGGAGTCCCTGTAACCACTCATCTGCTTTGTTTGTAGTTTTCCTTTTTACTGACTGTCATAAAAGTAGAATCATCCAGTATGGGATCTTTCACTTACCATAATGTGTTTGACATTCGTCAATATTATTTCATGTTATCAGCTATTCACTTTCCCATTTTTTGGGGGGGTGAAGTAATGGTCCATTTCAATGGGTGTGCCACAATTTTTCTACCCATGTCCCAGGTGACAGATAACCTTGCTTGCTTCCTGTCTGGGGAAATTATTAACAAAGCTGGTATAAATATCTACATACAGGTCTTCATATGGACATAGGTTTTCACTTCTTTTGAGCAAATATAGGAATGGTATTTCTGGTTCATATGGTAAATGCATGTTTAACTTTATAAGAAATTGCCAAACTTTGTACAAAATGACATAACATTTTGCATTCCCACCAGCAGTGCGTAAGAATTCTAGCTATTTCAAATCCTCACTAGCACTTGGTATTGCCAGTTTTTGAAACTTTCTATTTTAGGTATTGTAGTTATCATTTGCATTTACTCCATGACTATGTTGAGCATCTTTTCTTTCTTTAATTTTTATTTTTTATTTTATGTATTTTTTTTAGAGAGGGGGGACAGGCAGAGGGAGAGAGAGAGACTCTTAGGCAAGCTCCACACCCAGTGCAAAGCCTGACATGGAGCTAGATCCCACAAATCTTGAGACTATGACCTGAGCCAAAATCAAGAGTTGGACAATTAACCGAATGAGCCACCCAGGTGCCCCATCTTTTCATGTGCTTACTTTGCGATCCATTTATCTTCTCTGTGAGGTCTACTTACGTATTTTGCTAATTTTACAAGACCAATGCTCTGACCCCTGAGCGATGCAGTCTTGTATTTTGTTAATTATAAATTGGTTTATTTTCTTATTGCTATACTTCGAGAGTTCCTTATATATTTTGGATGCGAGTTGTTTATCGGGTATGTGTTTGTTTTCTTCACACTTGTGAATTATCTTCTCATTTTCTTAACATGATATTTTGAAGAACATAAGTTGTTATTTTTGGTGAAGTCCAATTTATCAAGTTTTTCTTTATGCTTTGGGCTTTTAAAATATTTTTAAATTTCTATTTTAACTTCTCCACTAGCATCTTAGCTGTACCTATTTGGATTATTATTTTAGTGGTTGCTTTTGGGGTTATAATGTATAATCTTACACATATGGATAGCCACAGATAATAATCCATTAGAATTAGCTAGGGTAATTGATAAAAGAAAAACTGTTTTCAATTATTTCTATTTTTTTAAAACTAAATTTATTTTTTTAAGTATTTATTTAAATCCCACTTAATAAACAGTGTTGTATGTTTCAGGTGTACAATATAGTGATTCATCACTTCCATACAACACTCAGTGATCATCACAAGGCCACTCCTTAATTCCCATCACCTATTTCACCCATCTCCCCACCCAATTCTCCTCTGGTAACTGTCAGTTTTTTTCCAGTTAAGAGTCTGTTTTGTGGTTTGCCTCTCGCGCTCTCTTTTTCCCTTTTGCTCATTTGTTTTGTTTCTTAAATTCCACATGAGCAAAAAGACAGTATTTGCCTTTCTCTGGCTGACTTACTTCACATAGCATAATGCACTCTAGCTCCAAACATGTTGCAAATGGCAAGTTTTCATTTTTTCATAGCTGAGTAATATTCCATTGTGTATATATACCTAATTACTCAGAAATAAATTTAAAAAATAACTTCTGGGGCGCCTGGGTGGCGCAGTCGGTTAAGCGTCCGACTTCAGCCAGGTCACGATCTCGCGGTCCGGGAGTTCGAGCCCCGCATCAGGCTCTGGGCTGATGGCTCAGAGCCTGGAGCCTGTTTCCGATTCTGTGTCTCCCTCTCTCTCTGCCCCTCCCCCGTTCATGCTCTGTCTCTCTCTGTCCCAAAAATAAATAAAAAAAACGTTGAAAAAAAAAATTAAAAAAAAAATAACTTCTGAGTTTTTCTAAATATATTAATCTACTAGTGAATATAATATTTAGACCATAATTATTTTTTATTATATTAAACGCCAACATATACAAAGGTAAAGAGAATAGAATAATGCAAACCCATGTTACTTATCACTCAGCTTCAACACTTATCAACACATAGGCAATTTATTATGAACATAATCGTTTTTTATTAAATTAGGTTTTTGAGGTATCTTGGGTCATTGTTACTATTGTTTATTAAAAAACATTGAGCAGGGGTGCCTGGGTGGCTCAGCCGGTTAAGCGACCGACTTCGGCTCAGGTCATGATCTCACAGTCCGTAAATTCGAGCCCCACATCAGGCTCTGTGCTAACAGCGCAGAGCCTGGAGACTGCTTCAGATTTGGTGTCTCCCTCTCTCTCTGCCCCTCCCCCACTCATGCTCTGTCTCTCTCTGTCTCAGAAATAAACATTAAAAAAAACTTAAAAAAAAAATATTGAGCAAATTTCCACGATGTGAAATATGCATTGCTAAGTGTGGGAATACAAAGAGGTGGCATATGGAGCAAGATAAAATTCCTGCCTTCTAGGATCAGACAATCTACTTGGAGAAATACTATGGTGTGGTAGAAAGGGTTTCAGAACCAAATTTAACATGCTCAAAACTGAGCTCTGCCATTCCCTGGCAAATTATCTCATCACTCTGCACCTCAATTTCCTCATTCGTTTAGTAATCTTACTTTGCAGCTGTCATAAAAATTAGAAACGATACATATAAAGTTGGGAGCACAGCACCTGACATGTAGACATGTCAAATAAATGTCACTATCAAGAGCTGCACAGAAAAAGCACACAGCACCTAATGTGATGACTCTCACAGCGTATGGAACTATGACAGTAAGAGCTGGAAGTAGGGACAAGTAGATTAGTTCTGACTGTAGCAGTTGATGATTTTTGTGAAGAAAAATTTGACAACAGAGTTGTGGGAAGGTATAAAATTTTTTTAGTGTTTATTTTTGAGAGAGAGAGAGAGAGCACGAGCAGGGGAGGGGCAGAGAGAGAGGGAGACACAGAATCCGAAGCAGGCTCCAGGCTCTGTAGCATAGAGCCTGACATGGGGCTTGAACTCATGAATTGCAAAATCATGACCTGAGCCAAAGTCTGGCACTTAACTGACTGAGCCACCCAGGGGCCCCGTGGGAAAGAAGTTCTTAAGCAAAGGCAGAAAAGTAGCAAAAGGCAGCAGATACTTAAAGAAGATACAGTAGCCCACTTTGCTTGTGTGACAGATCCCACTTGTTGCTTCCTTTTATCCCTTTGCTACGGACTGAATTGTGTTCCCCCGAAATTGATACGTTGAATCCCTAATCTCCAATACGCCAGCACATTGATTTTGGACTTTCCAGCCTCCATAACTGTTGTTTTAGGCACCCAGTCTGTGGTATTCAGTCATCGTAGCCAAACAGACTAACACATCTTTCTTCTTAGACGTATTTGTTTGGGGAAGCAACATAGCCAACTTAAAACTTGTTTCCAGTCTCCCTTGTATTCCTTAGTCACCATATGATATCATTCTGGCCAGTGAGCTGTAGACAGAAGTCTCTAAGGTGGAAAAGGGATGAGAGAGAGAATCTTTTATAAATAAAAGCAGAGCTCCTTTTGTTCTTTTCCCCTCCTTCCTCTTCAAATGGAAATATCATGTAGCCACCATTTTGTCAATAAAGCCACACATTAAGGATGGAGAACTAACGGGCTACAAGGAGCTTTAGCTCTTGATGACTTCAGGGAGACTTATCCTCAACTTTCTACTTGAATCAACTGTTTGTCAAATTTTCTGTTTCTTGCAAACTAATCCTAACTCAAACAGTTTGTGTGGGGAGGAGATGGGTGTCTGGAAAATGGTGGAAGGAATGGAAATGTAGATTGGTCAAGCGGCCAAAAGAAGGAGTTTGTACTGTATCTTAAAGAACATAGCAGGAAGAATAAAAGGTTTTACACAAGAGTGATAATACTAATTTGCTGTTTAATAAAAGATGAATGGTAAAATAACATGCAGGTTAGAAGTAAAGTGTGTGAGACAAGGAGAGAGATCATTTATGAACCTGCTGTAAAATGTGGAATGCTGGTAATGATAGTCGGAATGACAGTGGGAGCCACAAAGGAGTGTACCAATATAAGGGTGACCCTAAAGTGGTGGATTGATTAGGGCTTAGTAACTGATTGCACGTGGTAAGCAATGGAGAAATTATTGCACATAGTAAACAAGAAATCAAAATAGTGGGTTTTCAATTTGTGTAAATTGGGTAAGATTTAACAGAAATTTGGAAACTAAAGAGTTGCTAATTAGGGAGGGAAAGAAGTTGTAAGGCTAAATTTCAACAGTGAGTTGAAACGGATTTGTTTAGTTTAGAGAAGCTAGAGATTGGAGAACTAGGAAGAAATCACTGATCATTTCTCTAGCACCCACTAGGAGTCAGGTACATTTGCCTATTATCTCACTTAGTCCTCATGCCAGGTTTGTAAAATATTACTAGCCATAATTTAGGGATGAATATTTAGTCTCAGGGAGGCTAAATATACTGCCATTGACTCAGAGTTACTTAGATATGGAGTTGAGGGGAAAGTGTCTGACTTGGTGAATCATCCATCAAAAAAATAATGTCAGACTCACAGAGTTAGAGGAAATCTCTAAGGAAAAGTATAGGAAGAGTAACAAAGAAGGCTGGGGAAGGCACTTGGGTGGCTCAAACAGTTCAGTGTCCGATTCTTGGTTTTGGCTTAGGTCATGATCTTAACAGGTGTGAGATTGAGCCCAGAATCAGGTTCCACAGTGGGCACGAAGCCTGCTTGGGATTCTCTCTCTCCCTCTCTCTCTGACCCCTCCCCTTCACTTGTGCTCTCTTTCTCTCAAAATAAATCAGTAAACTTAAAAAAAGAAAAAAAGGCTGGGGTAAGATCATTGGAAACTTTTGTCTCCAAGGCAAGAGGAATCACTAGTAAGGTCAGGAAAGATTCTGAGTAGGAAGTGAGGATTAATACACATTGCACATCTTCAGTGGAAAGAACTCTATTTCTTAGATAGACAATCCGCTTTGAATTCTATGATGGGTAAATGGTTTCCTCTGATACTAGATCCTTTCCTGTAATGTGGGGATAATCATCTTCCCTCTAAGGGAATGAAATGAGAAGCTAAATGTGAATGTGTCTGGTGTGGATTATGGTACAACAGGTACTCAATGAGTATCTGCTAAAAGGATAAATTATAGGTGACAAAGCAGTCTGTAACAAACCCCACAATACAGTGTGGAATGTTTTCAGTAAAAAAAAATCACTTATTCCTTTAATTTTCCTATAATTTCTTCTCTTTTAAAGTTCAATTACATCATATATTTCTGATTAAGGATTCCAGTTAGTTGTATTCTGGCACCTGAAGAACTTACTGCCTTATAGTCTCACTGGGACAATGGGCTTCTTTCTTTAAAAAGTTAATTTAAAACTGTATGGTACTGGAACAAGATGAAGAAAGAACAAAATGGCAATTCAAAAAATCCACTCTTCACTCCCTCCCTTGTAGTTATGGTAGCTAAGATCTTGTAGATAATGAAAATTAAGATAGGCCGCTGGCTGGCAGCATCTTACATTTTAATTGTTAGTGATTCTTCGCGTCATGTGAGTCTGGCAAGGTCCTAGGTTAAACGTAACACAAAGAGAAGCTTGCCTACCACATCTAATTCGTTGCTAAGCCCTAAGAAGTCCACCACTTTATGATCATCCTACACTGGTGCACTCTCCTTTCTGGCTACTACCCCAGTTTAGACCACTATTAGTAGCATTCCAAAAGTTTTTAACTTTAATATTTTTAATTATGTAATTGTTACATCCAACGTGGGGCTTTAGCTCACGACCCCAATATCAAGAGACGAATGCTCTACCCACTGAGCCAGCCAGGTGCCCCACTAGCATTCCAAATTTTATAGTGGCCTCATAAACAATCTCCCTCTCCTTGCCTCATCCATTTCCCTTCTATCCTGCATACTATATTACCATGAATCTTTTTTTTTTTTAAATAAAGATTCTTATAAGCTTCAGTATTAGAAGACCTCCTCAATGCTGGCTCCACCAGTTTCCTTCCTGCCTACTGTACCCAACAGAGCACCACTGGAGGATTATATGTCATGACACTTAAGTTGTCCTACTCAATTCATCTGGACATTAAGTGTGCCTAAAAGTAATGCCAGGAGTGAGTGAGGCATTATTTCCATACCCCGCTAAGACTATTAAGGCAACAATGCTTCATGAATATTTCCATGTTTCAACATAATTTGGCTTCCTGAGCAAAAGAAACAGACACGCTATAAAGATAATGTCTCCTTTCCCCAGAAATATCTACTCTTCAGTGCTCCATTTCTCCTTGCCTCCTGTTTGGTATAGCCACATGTTTACATTTTATGGGGAGATAAAACCTGAAGCCATTTGTTTACATTCCAGAATTGTAAAACATTTGGAAGCAAAGACTTTTCTTCTCTCAGGAGGGGAAAGGAGGCAGTGTGTAGTTTATATAAACTTCCAGATTCCTAATTTCAGGGTTCATCTCCCTGGTTCAAAACAAAACAAAACAAAACAAAACAAAACAAAACAAAACAAAACAAAACAACCCTTGCACGTACAGCGTTAACCTGGCTCTCCTCACATTGCTCTCCTCACATTGCCCTGAAGGAGAAAGAATGGGGCAAGGGGAACCAATGTGTATACTGCTTTAAGTAAGAATAGTCTGTTCCTGATCCAGAAATCTCATTTTTGCTTTCATGAGAACATAAATATAGATATTAAAACTTACCAAAGACAACCTCAAAGGGTTATTAAATATATTCTAAACTAAGTTTCTCCAAAGGGGGTTGTGCGCATTAAGTGGTGTGCAAGACAACCCAATGGAATGTGAGAGGAAAACCAAATTCATTTTCAGGTTTTTAATCTAACAGATTAATATAGGGACATTTTATAAAAGGATTGCTAACAATGGCTTCACAAACTTTATCAGAGCAAATTATAGAAAGTGTGTGGGATATGTGCTGGGAGAAGACGAGGAATTCTACAGCACGGATGAAGGTGACAGGGCACATTACTAGTTGTTTCATTTCTTCATTCACTTCAAACATTTTATTTTATTTAAAAAAAATTTTTTTTCAACGTTTATTTATTTTTGGGACAGAGAGAGACAGAGCATGAACGAAGGAGGGGCAGAGAGAGAGGGAGACACAGAATCGGAAACAGGCTCCAGGCTCCGAGCCATCAGCCCAGAGGCTGACGCGGGGCTCGAACTCCCGGACCGCGAGATCGTGACCTGGCTGAAGTCGGACGCTTAACCGACTGCGCCACCCAGGCGCCCCAAACATTTTATAACATTGCAGTATATGTGAGCCAGTTAAAGGATTCATGGATTATGTTATTAAATACTTATCATGGTATCTGCTTTTAACTATCACAAATAAGGAGCTTAAAAACACTCCTTATAAGAGATTACTACTTACAACAAAAAGTTGAAGATGATACTAGAATGTGAACACAAACCAACAAAAGAAAATATCAGTGCTAACATTTCTACCCTCTTATCAGGCTTATTAGGAATTAAAAATAATAAGATTTGACAAAAAGTTACTCCTTTCTACAAAAGACACCATACAGTCAAGACAATCTTGAGAAAGAACAAAGCTGGAGTTATCACATGCCTGGATTTCAAACTATACTATAAAGCTATAGTAATCAAAACAGTATGGTACTGGCACAAAAACAGACATGATAGATTAATGAAGAGAATACAAAGCCCCAAAATAAACCCATGCTTATATGGTTAATCTATGACAAAGAGGGCAAGAACATACGATGGGGAAAACCAGACAGCTCCATGCAAAAGAATGAAATCTGACCACTTTCTTATACCACATACAATAATAAGCTCGAATGAATTGAAGACTTAAATGTGAGATCTGAAACCATAAAATTCCTTGAAGAAAATAGAGTAGTAAACTCTCTGACATCAGTCTTAAAAACATTTTCTTAGATTTGTCTCCTCAGGCAAGGACCACAAAGACAAAAATAAACAAATGGAACTACCTTTTGCACAGTGAAGTAAACTATCAACAAAATGAAAAGGCAACCTACTGAATGGGAGGAGATGCTTGCAAATGACATATTCAATAAGGAGTTAACATCCAAAATATTTAAAGACCTCATACAACTCAGTATCAAAAAACAATCCAACTAAAAAGTGGGAAGTGGACCTGAATAGACATTTTTTCCAAAGAAGACATACAGATTGCCAACAGGTAATAAAGATGGTCAATACCACTAACCATCAAGAAAATGTAAATTAAAACCACAATGAGATATCACCTCATACCTGTCAGACTGGTTATTATCAAAAGACAAGAAGTAAGTATTGGTAAGGATATGGAGTAAATGGAAGCTTTCTGCATTTTTGGTGGGAATGCAAATTGGTTCATTCATTATATAAGATAGTATGGAGGTTCCTAAAAAAAAATTAAAAATAGAGAACTGCCATATGATCCAGCAATTCCACTTCTAGATATTAAAAAAAAACCCACTAATTTGAAAAAAAGTATGTACCCCTATGTTCACTACTTACAATAGCCAGGATATGGAAGCAGCCTAAATGTACATTGATAAATGAACGCATAAAGGAGATGTGATATATACACATATGCATATATGAGAATATTACTTAGCCATAAAAAAGAATGGTATCTTTCTATTTGTGACAATATGGATGGAACTGAAGGATATCATGTTAAATAAGTCAGAAAAAGACAAACGCACATACACACAAGGGAATAGTACTCAGCCATAAAAAGAATGAAATCTTGCCATTTGTGACAACATGGAAGGACCTAGAGGGCATTATGTTGAATAAAGTAAGTCAGAGAAAGCCAAATACCCTATGATTTCATTTATATATGGAATCTAAAAACAAACAAACAAACACACACAAAAAAACTCCAAAAACCCAAATGAACAAAACAGAAAGAGATTCATATACAGAGAACAAACTGATGGTTGCCAGTGGGGAGAGGGGTGGGAGGATGGCCGAAATAGGTGAAGATTAAGAGATATAACCTTTCTGTTATAAAATAAGACATAAGGATGTAATATACAACACAGTGGATATAGTCAATAATATTGTAAAAAATTTGTATGGTGACAGATGGTAATTAGACTTACTGTGGTGACCACTTCATAATGTATAGAAGTATTAAATCATGACCTTGTACACCTGATACTAATATCATGTACAACAAAAAATTACTCTTTTCATTTAAAATTATCAAGGTTTAGGAGCACTTTGGGTGGCTCAGCTGGTTAAACGTCCAGCTTAGACTCAGGTCATGGTCTTGTAGTTCATGGGTTCGAGCCCTGCATCGGGCTCTTTGTTGGAAGTGTGGGGCTTAGAGCCTGTTTTGGATTCTGCCTCCTTCTCTCTCTGCCCCTCCTCCTGCTCACCCTCTCTCTCTCTCTCTCAAAAATAAATTAAAAAAAATTTAAAAATTACTTTAAAATAATCAAGGTTTGAAAAAATCAACTTATATTGACTGTTGCCATGAATATATTTTCTGCCTTGAGATATTAGCTACTGATATTATAAAGCTTTAAGTAGCAATACATTAAAAAATGTCATTCTAAATTTTCTATTTACATATTAGTATAGTAGTATTTTGGCGGGGGAAGTTCAAAAAAAATTTTTTTTTTAATTTTTTTTTTTTCAACGTTTTTATTTATTTTTGGGATAGAGAGAGACAGAGCATGAACGGGGGAGGGGCAGAGAGAGAGGGAGACACAGAATCGGAAACAGGCTCCAGGCTCCGAGCCATCAGCCCAGAGCCCGACGCGGGGCTCGAACTCACGGACCGCGAGATCGTGACCTGGCTGAAGTCGGACGCTTAACCAACTGCGCCACCCAGGCGCCCGAAAGTTCAAAAATTTTTAACAATATCAGTGTTTAATCAAAGTTTGGAGATCATTGTCTAAAACAACCACATTTCCTTTTACAGTACTCTGTGGATCTGTAATTTATGACTAATTTTTTTATTAATTCCACTTAAATATTTGTTAGGACAAAGGTTTTTTTTTTAATTTTTTTTTCAACGTTTATTATTTATTTTTGGGACAGAGAGAGACAGAGCATGAACGGGGGAGGGGCAGAGAGAGAGGGAGACACAGATTCGGAAACAGGCTCCAGGCTCCGAGCCATCAGCCCAGAGCCCGACGCGGGGCTCGAATTCACGGACCGCGAGATTGTGACCTGGCTGAAGTCCGACGCTTAACCGACTGCGCCACCCAGGCGCCCCAAAGGACAAAGATTTTTTTAAGTGTTTGTTTATTTTGAGAGCGAGCACGTGTGCAGGAGGGAGGGGCAAAGAGAGGGGGAGAGAGAATTCTGAGCAGGCTCTGCACAGCCCAATGTGGGTCTTAATCTCACCAACTGTGAGATCACAACCCGCGCCAAAATCAAGAGTCCAATGCCCAACCAGCTGAGCCACTCAGGTGCCCCAGTTACAAAAAAGATTTTTAAATGCAGTGAATGCTACACATTCCTATTTTAAAATTCAATTAGATAGTATAGTTTTTTTCCTAAAAGGCGTAAACCAAGTTTCTTTCTTTTCAAACGTATGTTTGTTTATTTATTTTGAAAGAGAGAGAGAAAGAGAGTGAGCATGTGAGCACAGGAGGGGCAGAAAGAGGAGAGAGAGACTGGAGCCTGCTTTGGATTCTGTCTCCCTCTCTCTGCCCCTCCCCCACTCGCTCTCTCATGAATGAATAAACAAACAAAAAGAACTATGGGGCATCTGGGTGGCTCAGTCTGTTGAATGTCTGACTTCCGCTCAGGTCATGGTCTCCTGGCTCATGAGTTCGAGCCCTGCCTCAGGCTCTGTGCAGACAGCTTGGAGCCTGGAGCATTTTTTGGATTCTGTCTGCCTCTTCTCTGCCCCTCCCCTGCTCATACACTGTCTCTCTCTCAAAAATGAACATTGAACTTATTTATTTACATTTATTTATTGTTGAGAGACAGACAGACAGAGCATGAGCAGGGGAGGAGCAGAGAGAGAAGGAGACAGAATCTGAAGCAGGCTTCAAATCCATGAATCACGAGATCATGACCTGAGCCAAACTCAGACACTTAACCGACTGAGCCACCCAGGTGCCCCTGAACTTTTCTTTTTAAATAAAAAAAAGAACTATGGAATCAAATATTACTTAAGTATAGCAATTATGAAAAAGACTTTTGTTCCTTGATATGCATGCTAGGCAGACTTCTAAAATGGCCCCAAGATTCTCATCTATTAGTGCACCCGTCTTCTATCATCCATGCCCCTTGAGGGTGGATGGAACTTGTTGAGTATGATGGGAATAGGAGTATGTTATCTTATGTGGCAAATGGGATTCTGCAGATGTAAGGTTGGCCTCTAGGGAATCAAAAGGGAAATTACCGTAATGGATCTGAGTTGCTCACATGAGCCCTCTCATCTGGGTCTAAAGGTCAGAGAGAAAGTTGAAGACACTCAAAATGTTAAAGTAATTCTACTCATCTTGAAGGTGCAAATTGCCATTTTGTGGAGGGCCACATAGCAGGCAGACTGGGGAGCTCAGAAAACAGCACTCTGTCAACAGCCAGCAAAAAGAGGAACCTTAGCCGTAACAACCTGAATATACCAGATAGGATAACTTGGATAGTCCCAGCTGATACCATGGTTTCAGAAGTTTGATTCTGAGCAGAAAACCCAGGTAGTCTGTACTCAGACTTCTGACCTAGATAATTGTGTGCAAACAGGTGTTGTTGAAAGCCATTAAATTTTTCACTGCTATGCAGCAGTGAAAGGGAGTGAAGATGAAATGGTTATTCAAAAAAGGGAGAAAAACTAGTGGGAATGATTTATGAAGCTTTCATTTTGTATACTCCAGTGGCCTCTACATTTGGTGGTTTAAAGATAATCCTTTAAAGGCCCAAGGGAAACTATTAAAACTTCTAGCTGTATATTTCTCATTTTAAAAAATTTACTTTTCAGGGTTTATTTAGTAATAACATATACAACGTTAATACATGCAGATGATTTGTAAATGTTGATATATGCAGAGATGCTGATTATAAGAGTTTAGAAAACACTCTTCTCATCAGAGGGAGAGTGTACCCCTTGTCCCTCAAAAGATGTCCTGCCTCATTTTTAACTCCTCTCATCCATTCTTAGTGAAGTTTAAATCTATACTAAACTCTCAAATTATGTAGTGTCTCTTTTGGCATCTTATAATCCTAAGTCTTTCTAGATGCTTCTAGGAGCCCTAGCAAGTTAATTTTATTGACTAGAGCAAAGTTTAAGAATTACTATTTGGGACACAAAACAGAATCCCAGGTTTCTTCCCTACAGATCAAATTTAGTAGTGTTAGGGTGACCTGGGAATCTGTTTACAAACTGTTTAGATCATTCTCATTTTCATGTAATTTGAGAAAATGGTCACTTAAGAACATATATCAAGTTAGCATAAGAAAAGTTGAAAGCATGATCTTTGGGAGAAACCTGTATTTGGGAGAGATTGTAACTGTTCAATTCCTTAAAAATGGAACATGAACCATGAGATGTCCATACAAATGCTACAAAATACCAACTTGGGAAATCTTAGAATTTATCTGGCTTCCAATATTTACCTGTAATGTGTCATTATGTGCCATGCATAGGCCTTCAAATTTCTGAAATCCAGATGTGCTGTAAAGAAGTAATCTTGAAGGATTTTCTCCTGAGATGGTATTGTGGAGTATGTGAACTGGCAAACAATCTCTGCACCACATGCCCTTGTTCACCAAATTTATTGTTGAACATTCAGAACACCAGATTATGACAGATTTAAAAAGAAAGCACCAAAAATTGCTACACGTTAATACCTGAGGAAAGACTGAAGGCAAATATTCATTAAACTCCACACCATAATGCCGAAACACACATGAAAACATACACAACACTCTACAGAGTACAATAAATAGCACTTTTTGTGAATTACAACCAGTTAAATGTAATAATGTTACTTATATCATTTAAAAAATACACACAAAATCACATTTGTGTATTTCATACACCATATATTATACAAAGCACTGGAGAAGATCAGGCATGCTTAAAAGGAAAAATCTGCAAGGTGACAATCATTTTCCAGTATATGCCAGAGGACAAATTCCTTTGCACTAAGTATTGTTACTATACACTGCATTTTCTGGACAAAAGTATCAATTTGCAAATAAAATATTACTGAGTCTATCTCAGTATAATACATAGTTTGTCCTTTATAAATTTTTAACTATACTATAAACACAGATGCAGGTTGACAGCCATGTATTTTATTACATTTCCTTGGCAAACTACTTTCACCTCAATTTTACCATGTTCTAAGGAAAGACATGTTTTCTTTCTACCTATTTTTAGAGAATCCTAGATTTTTGTCTCTGGGTGCAGGTAGTGAAAGCAAAATGGGAAGAAGAAATGTGTTGAGTTTACATTCAAAATTGAAACTGAAAAATACACAACAAATTCTGAGTACACAGAGATGGGAGTATCTTTTAGCAGAGACCATGATATCCTCTGAATGGAATAATTTGTCTTAATAGAAATTATTTTAAATAAGCACAGTAAAAATCCAAGTTTTTACATTAAAAAATAAAAACAAAAACAACTAGAGCCAGTTCTTTCTTGAGATCTTAAAAATAAGTATTAGGAAGGAAAAAGAAAAAGAGAAAAGGGGGAAAATAATATTTAAAAATATACTGCATAAATCTGAGTTTAAGTACTAAAAAATTGTTATTGGGTAAACTAACTCTAATATTCAAGTATGAGCCTCAATAATCTGAGGAAAAATAAGTACAGGTCTTACTTCATGTCTTTGATAGATTATTCATTAAAAAGACAAAGAAATATACTTGAAGATTAATTTTCCATGTGTAAATAAATACAAAACAGAAGTGCCACCACATTTTCCTAAAATAAATTTATTTTCAGAAACTTTAGCCAAACTTACTTGCTACACCTATGAAATGTAAGTCAATTTTAATTCAAAATGAGAACTCTGGAAATTAAAGGTTTCTAGAGCAAAACAGGAAATGCTAGTCAACTTCAACAATTTTACTTAACCAACTTCAAAGAAAAAAATTTGGTGCCAGGTTGAGAAGATGACCCATAATAAAATATAGTTATAAAACTGCAGGGCATTCTTTCATCATTTTAAGGCACAGTCTGTTTTACCCCAACCAACTAAAAGTTCAAGGTCACAGTGATAATACGCATCCAGTTTTGGTCTATTTTCTCGTGGGTACGTTGCTACATTTATGTAACCATTTATGTAAGCAAGTTAGTCACGTAAGTTTAAGAAACTGCAATACAACTACTTCAAAATAATACATTTAAAGTCATTTATATATTTTTAAAAATATAAATACACAATACAATTTCATAAATTATATACGCTAAAAATTGAAAGTTTGTTTCCCCCTCTATAGTGGAGGAAGAGTTTATTTCTACCAATATTCCAACAAACACATATTTAATTCTGTAGACAGCATAGTTATATTAAAATACAGGTATTTCCTACTTAGGATAAAATTATTTAACACAGAGGAAAAATTCATTCCAAAAAACAATGTTAACTGAAATTTTAGGTCTTGTACATCATCTTTTTACTAATATCCAGTCACTACCAGATAATTGGATAAACCGTCACCACAGTCAAACATTTTAATATTTGGTTTTCTCTTGCCTCTTTACTTCCAAGGCTACTTTTGCAAACTGCATCAGCATTACTGGGCAGAGAAACAATAAATGATTAAATCAATTACATGATTCAATGGGAAAAACTATAATATGAAGGAATGAAATTCCTTTTGAGAATTTCCAGAGGGAAGAAATTAAAGAATTCGAATCAGATAAAAATGTTTTTGAGTCTATCATTTTTCTACTTTTCTCTCATGAATATAACACCCATCAACGTTAACACTTCAGCATTATCACCATTGATTGTTTATATTTTCTGTTAAAATACGTGTTTTGAAATGTTTATCTCATTGGATTAAGTTAGGATCTAGTAGATAATTTTCCCCTTTGAAACATGTGATTTAAAAAGGGAATGGAAATACACAGAAGACAAAACAAATTTCACAGTAAGCACTGTTACATAAATAAGAGACACCTGTACCAAAAAATGATCTGTACAACAAAACTTGAAGTTTTACAACACAGAATGAATCTGTGATAAATAAAGCAAGATTACTTCAAATGCTTACTTCAATTAATTAATAAAAGATCATTATTGGGTAAACTAACTTTTAAACCCACTAAAACCAGAGAACATTATCCCAGAAATCAGACAAAATAGAATATACTATGCTACATTACATGTTTTCAAAGAAACATTAGAGTATGGAATATAAATTTTGAAGATTTACATATTTAATATAAGTCCTAGATGTAAAATACTGAGAATAATATTTCTGCTTTAATCCCAATATGTTAAGAAAAATTCATTGGCACAAATATCTGGAGGTATTTTACAGTTTCATTTAGCCTTTGGTGGCAAAGCATGTTTTGCTAACCATACGAATATAGTTATATTTTTCAATGTAGTGTTTTACGCTCAAAAAAATTCAAATGTGTTTTTTTCCTGTAAAAGGGATGCAAAAAGTCCAATATGAAACAAGTACAACATGAAATACAAAATATGCCTACAATTTAGGCTTTTGAATAGTTAATAGTTCTATGCTTTGTCTATAAATCTTTTACTAGTGCTAGTAATATTACCACTATACAAATACTAAAAGCAAAAATAACATTAAAAAATAGCACACGAACTTTACAAAAATGGCTAATTTTTAGACTTCCTAAATTAAGATTAAATTCAAATATGCAAACAAATTTACACTAACTGTTTTTTACGAGTGTTCAAAGTTACAAGGTACAGAATCATTACAGAATAATTCTGACTCATACATTTCAAGTTCTATACAAAATCGTCAGAAATTGGCTACTTGGCATTTCAAACCATAGTCATTTTTGACAGCATAACATGCCAAAACAAACACTTTTAGAAAGTCCTGTATTTGACTCATCTTCAACTACAGACAATGTAATCAAGATGTACGTTAGAATATCATCTAACTTTTGAAAGACATTATTGATTCAGGTGTACTGTTACATTTATACTATTAATATAACAAGTTAGTCTATTCTCACTATTTCCAAACTTCATTCTGTTCTAAAACTGTTATTAATATACAAAATCCAGTCTTCTATATTCATAATATAACATCACAAAAATGTGAATTCTTGAGCATTTACAGTACACATATTCAGATTTGGATTACTGGCCTGACTTTTCTTTCCTATCATCATTATTAAACGTAAAGGACACAAATAGCCTCCCAGACTTCCTATTTCCTCAGGCTGTTGAAACTTACTGTGAAAAAATGAATGAGTAATATGTAAAAAAAGAAGTCCATTACAGACTTGGTAATGTTGTCCCCTCTGTTCAACAAGAGTGAGATGAAATTTCAGCTCCCAATCATCTGTTTTATAAAAGTACCTTCTACATTTACGTTGGGAGGCAAGGAAGCTTTCTGTCAGGGTCTAATTTAGTAATATAAAGATATCCTTTTTTTTTTTTTAAGATTTTATTTTTAAGTAATCTCCACACCCAATGTGGGGCTCAAACTCACAACCCTGAGATCAAGAGTTGCACGCTCCACTATCTGAGACCGCGAGGCGCCCTGCATAACACAAAGATACTTTTATTACTTCCTGGAAGTGTGTCATGCTCTCCGAATTGACTTCCCCCTGAAAAACTGCACAAGGTATCTAGTTTCCTATGATAGTAACACTGAAAAAAAAATGATGAAAAATAATCAACAGATGCCTCATCATAAAAAGTTGCAACACACTAAAAATTTTTTTCCCAACTGATTTTAATACTAGGTTACTAAAATTGCAAATGCAGCAATGTAAAGTTTTGCACTAAACCTCCTAATAAGCAAGCTGTTACACTCAGACCTAATGCCCAAGATGAAAATACAGGTCAAATTAATTATCCTGGGATTCAGGAATCAATTCCTCCCATTTTCCCTACAGCTGTCTAGAACTAAACTGAAAATCAGTTTTATCTCCTTTTATTTCCCCTGGCCACTAGTGTAAGAGGTGCTAATGAGCAGTGAGGTGATATAAATATACTGTGTTATGAATGACAAGTCTGAAGCATTAAGAAAAGTGTAAAACTAGAGAATGAACAAATTAGATAATCTGCCTTTATTAAGTATGAGTGTGTGTGTGTGTGTGTGTGTGTGTGTGTGGTGGAAACGTGTACCATCTGTACAACTGATAGGAAAATCAACAACAAACAAATTTACTGGGCCTACTATATAGCTCTTTATTTTTCTTTACTGTATAATCATGTAGATTGTAGTGTAGTTCAATCAAGAAAAGGTATTCCATTATATACATGTGAATTTATCTGACCGAAATATGAAAAAAAAAAATTAACGACTAATCAATACATGATCTATATATACTGAAGAGACTCAAAATCAATGTGAACGAGGCACACATGGTTTTTTAGGACCACTGTTCTAAATATTTTCATTCTGGTGACAACCAAGAAGAGTTAGCAGAACCTGTTTAATTTCTGGCAAAAGATCCAGAAAAAAGAGGTTAATGTTTTCTATTGTATTATCAGTTCCAAGTTATAACAGTAACTCCAACTGAGGCTTTAGAAACACTGAAATTACTCAGTATTTTTACTATTCGGTCTATATGTTTGATGCAGTTATCAATGATAGGGTCCAAGAATAATTTTTATAAGCACAAAACTTACTCAAAACTCAAATTCTAAATAAAAATGTTATAGTACTAGAGCTCAGAAGTTTGCCGAATTGGACACACTGTAACTGCCAATAAACAACTTCATTTTTAGTAACAGTGCTAATAAAGCTGTGCTGTTTTACTAGCTAATAAAATAAGCTGCAAGCATGATAGGAGCAATGTATAATTGAGAGGCAAAAGGACCTTCATTTTCTCAAGTGACAGAAACATCAATTTCCCTAATCTTCAGACAGAGCCTACCTTCTCATCTCTGGTAGTTACTTGGGTTTAAAGTGCATCAGGATTTGATAAAGACTCTGTCAAAATGTGTGTGTGTGTGTGTGTGTGTGTGTGTGTGTGTGCGCGCGCGCGCGCGCGCGCATGCGTGTATCTGTATATATATGTACCCATAATGGCTGAAGACCCAACCTGTTGTTTATAAAATGTTTAATTAGAATCCTTTTTATAGCCCTAAAATGAAATATTCTGTTAGAATAAATAAGACTTTAGGACTTGATAACTACACTTACATGGAAATTGTCTAGTGAGATACAATATGCCTAGTCTGCTGCTTTAAAAAGCTAATCTCCTACTCACAAATGAGAAATTTAAGCTTGTTATATTTTAGTCATGAACGGTCCTGACTGAACAAGACTTTATATCATGTAAACACCATGATTATGGCTGTCAATAGAAGATCCAAATTAATGAATTTTCTAAAGTTCTTTCTGTATATAAATATGTTTAAATTCAGAAATAGTTAAATGACACAATTAACCTATAACTTGAAATACATCAGTGAAAAAAACAAAGATACAATGTACATAAACTTATGGGTATATGAATAGATAAACATAGGCACATGTGTCCTTATTTAAATATACATGTGGTATGCCATGGGACATCTTTCCTTTCAGGTACTGAACAAACAAGCATTTTGCATTTTATCCCTTTGCTACCTCTCTCAAATCAACAAGAACCTGAAATATTTGCCATGTCTTACTATGAGATTATCACTTCCCTTTAATGATCTTCGTAAGTGAAAATATAAATACTGAACAACAGGCATGAGGCTGGGAGAAACAACGGAATCAAACAAATTTACAAACCCTCACAGACGACACTGAAACCCTCAAATGATGCCAAAACAGCAAGGACCTGAGGAATAACTGAGACGAGAAGTGAGGTAACCCTCCACAGGCAGTAACAGCTGAGAGACTGTAATGGAATCCAGATGCAACAGCCGATAAAAAGAATCTGGTACTCTAGGACATTCCTGGGTACTAACAAAGACACAAGTTCACAGGTACTACTGGGAGTTAAGGGCTTTACTTAAAAAGGTTTTGGGTATGTAGAGCATATACATCTAAAGGAAAGGCTCCATGAGCCAAGTACACCTCAGCCTGAGTTTATTCTATCTTAAGGCAAAATACTTAGCTCTATTACCTACTCTTTTGTAGTTAAAAGTGAGCTGAAGTCTGAAATGAAAGAAATATTACTTTCTTTTCTGTGAAACAGTAATCATCTTGGCAAATTAAGATTCCATTGTTAAAACTAGTGGCTAAAACCTCCAATCTATTTAAGTATATTGTTTATACATTACGCTATTAATGGAGTAGTGGTTATTCCGTTAATAGTATAATTTTATTTATCAAATGTGGTACAGCACTTAATCGTGCTTTTTCTCTACAGTAGACAAAACTTGTGCAAACCTGGAGTTCTTTCTGACCACTGGAATTTAGTTATGTTAACAATCCACCATGATCTGAGGCACTTTTGGCAACCATGGGGTCAATGAATTAAATAAAATGGCATATGCTGGACAACTGTACTGCTCCAATGCTAGTAAGTAAATATTTGGGAGAATTCTCTTTAAATTTAACAACAGATTTCTTTAATAGTCTCCTGATGTTTACCAAGAGTACAAAATAAGATCTGCATTTGAAAAGCAGCAAGAAAATTTCATTGAATTTTGAGTTTAAATTATGTTAATTAATCTTGCATTGGTTACCAAGAAAACATGTCTCCTTAAAATTAAAAGTTGTATTTTCATAGATGTAAGAAAACAAAAGATAGGCCTTGATCACTGTGGCTGCCAAAAACTGACCAAAGACTTTTTGTGGTTATTTCATTTTTGGGAAACCAAACAGTTGTGAATTTCATCAATCTTTTAAGACTGATTTCTCAATATGCATACTGTAGCAAATACAAAGCAATCTACTTTTCAGAAGAAAGTTTGATGAAATGAGCAGAATGCTTGAGTTGAGATTACAAGCAATGCTACATTTACTCAGTGTTTAGAAGATCCCCAGTATGGCCAATCAAGCAGAACAGCTGTTATGCAGAGAAGTCCTCAAAAACAGTGGCCACCATATCCTTTTACTAATTTTTCAAAAATGACTAGTACTTAGATGCCATACCACAAAACTAAACCATGCTTCAACTATTTTCCTCAAGCATTATAAAACTAATTTCCTATTTTCAATATTGTAAAAATAGACCTGTCTTCTCCAAAGGATCTTGTCATCCACATTCATGGATGTGTGCATTCCCTCTTAACACTGACTCTAATGATATAAATTATTTTTATCATTCCTTAAATCCAGTCTTACATAAAGTTACATAACGCATGGAGTAAAAGAGGAATGAAAACAAAGCATGGAACCCTGTATAAGTGTGCTGACCCAAAAGCAATTACACCAACAGCCAGGGGAAGTGGAAATTGTGAAGTAGTCTTCAACAATTTACTGTAAAGAGACAGAGAAATATATATTATGCAAACAACATTGTAGGAAAAACCAGAATATGCTGATATTTTATACAGTTCTGAGAAAGTATTCTAAATGGTGTTAGATGGAGTAATTTTTCATATAATGAATTTAACCATACGTAATTTTTAAAAAGATCAATACAAGCTATATTTTAGCCAGAGAAAAATACTAGCCGAACTTTTATTCACCAATTCTACCTCAAAAAATTTACCCTTGCAAAAATAATATTTACTAAGACATACCTATAGAAATATTTATTTTAACCCTACTTGTAATAGCAAACAAAACAAAAAGCCTCAACCAAATAAAAAGGGAATGATCCTTAATTACTAACAGGAACAGTATTAAAATGACACCAAATCTTATTAAAAGAAAAATACAGAAAAGACTATTACTTTTTTTTATTCTGAAAACAAAAAACTGGGATAGGAGGGGTTAAAGAAATTTGTCTAAGGACATAGGGCTATTAAATGGCAGGGCAAGATTTAAACCCCAGGTCTGCCTTATTCTACAATGTCTACAAACATCTGCCAGAATCAACTGAAAACAGGCTCGTAGAGCAAACAACCAGGCAATGAAAACTCAAATTTTATTATGGAGAACTTTAAACATATGTATTAGTGAACTACTAATAGTATAATGAACCTCATGTACCCATCATCCAACTTCAAAAAGTATCAAGTGATGGCCAATCTTACTTCACCTATAATCCTATCCACTTCACTCCTTCTGTACTTTTTAAAAGTTTGTTTGTTTGTTTGTTTATTTATTTATTTTAAGAGAGAGAGTGAGCATAGGAGGAGTAAAGAGAGAAGGAACAAGGGAGAATCCCAAGCAGTCTCCATGCCGTCAGTGCGGAGCCTGACGTGGGGCTTGAACCGGTGAGATCCTGATTGTGCCAAAATCAAGACTAAGTCACTCAACTGACTGAGCCACCCAGGTGGCCCTCCTTCTGTACTTTTTGGAAACAAATCTTATTAGACATCATATATTTTAAGGGCTAAATTAAAAAAAAAAATCATTATATCCTAACAAACCCGATAATTAAGAAAACAAATATAGTACTTGCATATAAACCACATCTGCATACAAACCATAATTACTCTACAGTTATAGCTTTAACTTTAGGAACAGTCAAAATAATTAGAAATAAAGAACATGTTTCAGGCATCAAAGAAAGAGTGATAAAGACTAAGAAGAGATGTAAGAAAAAGAAAGACTGAACTACTATACCTGGATTTTATTGAAACGGTGTGAGTATTTCCAAGAATTGCCATAGTTGGAATAAGGATAAATGCCAAAGGTTTACACGGATCAGGACTAAGTTTAAAGTAATACCTACATCAAAGACAAAAAACAAAAACAAATCAACAAAGTATACTCAATCATTTTAAATTATCAGAATCAAACAAATTAATTAAATTTCAGAATACTGCATTGATATGAGAGCTCTAAACAGCTCATGAAATTTTTGATAAATAATTTTTGCTATAAATCATCTTTATACCTAAGGCTTTATATTGAGAATTATGTTCAGAAACTACTAAGGGAAATGAAAATATCCAATATGGGAGCACTTCCTTTTATTTTATTTTTATAAAGTTTATTTATTTTGAGAGTGTGTACACGTGAGGGGGAGGGGCAGAGAGAGAGAGAGAGAGAGAGAGAGAGAGACAGACAGACAGACAGAGTCCGTCCCAAGCAGGCTCTACACTGGCAGCATGGAGCCCAATACAGGGCTTGATCCCATGAGCAATGAGATCATGACCTGAGCTGAAATCAACCGACTGAGCCACCCACGCACCTCAGCACTTTTCTAATAATAGGTATGGGGCACCTGGGTGATTCAGTAGGTTGGGCGTTGACTCGGTTTCAGTCAGATCATGATCTTGCAGTTCCTAAGTTTGAGCCCCACTCTGGGCTCTGCACTGACAGTGTGAAGCCTGCTTGGGATCTCTCTCTCCCTCTCTCTCTGCCCCTCCCCTGCTCACTCACTCCATCTCTCTCAAAATAAATGAACTTAAAAAAATTTAATAATAGGTACATGTATGTCTGAAAGGTCATACAGAAATAATGTTTTTATAAAACAAGTTATTCAAAATATATTAAGGCTGCTCTAGTTTATAAAAAAGATGAAAAAAATGAAGATTTATATAAATTGTCTCTTATTTTCTTTTAAATCTAAATTCTCATCTCTGGCATTTACTGACAGTGAGACATCTACAGCCTTTTAGAATCATAAATTTATGCTCCTCAAATAATTTTCTCCCCAAACCTTTGAACAAAAAACTCTGGATCGTGACTAAAATTAGGGACAAAGGAAGAATATTAACATCTGGTAACCTGTTGATTTATCAAACTTTGACTTTTCAAAAAATATACTTTCAGTATTTAGATAATTTGAAATTTTTATATTGTTTCTAAAAACTATATTGAGGAGTTCAATTATTGGATGATGTGGCCTATTCAAAAACAAATTATAACTAAATATTCTAGAAACAATCTTAGAGGGCATCTCAGACTCTGATTTAACCTAGAATAGTTACCATGTGGCAAGGCAAACGATGGTCATTTATTTTAGTTTAATGTTTGGTGCTCATTAGAAAAGTACACTTTTTTTTCATTATTTCCAATATTTTTAAATGTAAGCATTTTCTTCTTCCCCAATTTAAGGAAACATAAAACTGATCATGAATTGAAAAATACTTAAAGCACTAGCATTATGAACACCTTGGGTCAGCAAAACAAAGCACATTTTCACATATGTCTAGACTCACAGAAGGTTAAAGGTAAAATAAATAAAACACAATTCCCTCTTTTGGGCAGATTTTGAGGAAGTTTATATTCTCACAGTAAGGGAAAAAAATGTGATTGTATTGAAAATAAATTTCAGGTGATATATAGCTTCCTGTTCTTGAGGATGTTTGATGGATCGTTAGGAATCTGGCAAGTCTCTACTTACAGACATTTATTGTTTTAGCCACATAAATTATAATTATATAAATAAAACGCACCTGAGATTCTTTAACCAGTAAATTAAAGATGGCATGCTGAGTAATACAATCCATGTTAATAAGTTAATCACAGTATTGTGCATACGAAGACTATCTTCAGCATCATTGGCAGATAAATGAAGATAGTGTACTGTAGAGTCTTTATGGTGATTTGTTTTTTTTTCATTTCTTCTAGAGTGTTTGAGATTCTACAAAGCAATAAAGTAAAAATACTAAGGTATTGCATAAAATTTAAGTTTATTATTTTACTTAGAATCACTCCATTATTTAACAGCTAAATAAACACATCTATTACCAAACTGATATAAAATACTTTGCTCAAAGTATAAATTACCTTGCTCAAAAGTAATCTAAAGTGGTTATCATTATAAAACTTTTGTTCCTTTGACTTGCTATTTCCACTGCTGAGAATGTATCTTCTAAGTAATTACTTAAAATTTAAAAGATAATTTGTAACAATAAAAATGACATTTACTGACAAAGATCAATTTAAAATTAGACAATCTAATTTCTAGGTTCACTTATCTTAAAATTATTTAAATTCATGACATCTTTTTTTAAACACTGTAAAATCCTAACTTAAAAAAAAACACAAAACAATTTTTTTATTCCCTCATGTTCTTTTATATTAAAGTGATGTAGAGCTTTGAAAATAAAACTTACCACAGTCTGGCTATTTTTAAAAGTTGCTAGGCTGGCTTGCAGATGAACAATCTAAGAAAAAGAAAAAACTGTTTAATTTCACTTTTATTTTGAAACAAAAAACAATCATTTTTATTACAATTGAGAAGTATTATAATCTGAAATTTAAAGAAATCTAGAAAACTAAAAACACACTTAAACATTTACAAACAGTCTTTCAGAAAAGGTAAATAATAACTACACATACTTGCTATCATGGATAAAAAAAGAGAAAAAAAAATAAGAACAAACTTTCAGAGTATGATAGGGCCAGGATATATTGTTATACCTCCTATATTCTGTGAGACTATATTTGAATAATGCTTTGCTCTAGAAGCTTCATGTCCTGTGAGTAAAATATTTGATTATCTTCATTATAGCATAAGGAATTTAACATGTTTCACACATTCCACATCACTGAAAATCTGAACTTGGTGAAATGTTTGTAAGAACCTGAGAAAATCTTTTAATTTGCTATGTTTGCTTAAGCTAAGTATTTGAGAAAATTTTGCTTACTGGATCAATTATTTGAAACATCCAATTTGAAAAGCTAAAAATATCATATTTATAAATCAAAGTAGTAAACAGATTTTTCTGATAGACAAAATTCCTTTGGAAAACTGAAAATAATGTGTATGTATTAGTGTTAAAAACAGACATAAGTCAACTTTGTTTAAAAAAAGAAAAAAAAGATGATCCATTCTGTTATCAACCGTCTCTACATAAGCCTCATGTGGAGAGTATGCAGTTGTATAACCTAGATTTTCCTGCAAAGCTGTCAGCCTTCTTGGAAGTGTTTTTTGGTTTCCCAGTAAAATTATCAGACTATTTTATCCTTGCCTTCTGATTCTCCAGCAACATCTGTTAACATTCTATATTATCTCAGTACATTTGATAGCTTGATCCCACTGACATAATTTTTTGTTTACTACCCATGTTTAAAGAGGTGTGAATAAAAACTGCTCTAGTAAAATATTTTTTAAAAAGCTAACATTACTTGTAAGAGCAAGAAGCAATGTGAAACAGGTTATATCTTCTTCCCCCCTTTTTTAAATACACTAACCAAACTCAGATTAATAATTTCAGCTTTACAGTGAACTACGTATTTTAAATAATTAAGATGTTTAAAAAAGCCTTTTACACTTAAGCCTGTTAGAGAATAGAAGGTTACTACAGCTGTAATTAAAATTTTTGTTAACAACAGCAAAGGAAATTTTATGCCTGCCTGACCCAAAGCCCAGCCATTCTGACTTCAGTGATGTGACATACCTTAAACACATAATAAAGATAAGTAAGAAGTATGGCAAACGCTCCACAAGTTGTCCAACTAACTACGATCAAAACAATGGTCAAAAAGGGCAAGTCTAGTGATATCATCTTGATATCTTTAGGAAGTTCAGGGGGCCTGGAAAAAATAAGAATAAAGCTTTTACAAGTATATTAACAGTTACTTACATGGTCACATATAAGAAGAAAACAATTCAGTACTCTGCCAGGCTCTCCTGCTTATTAATATGCAAATACCATAAGGTAAGCACTAAAATGTTTTTTCATAAAGGCAAGGGATGACACATATTTGATTGTAAATTCTGTAATACACTGTGATAGCTCCTCTTTCACGTAGATACACTATGGCTGATACTAAGAAAAAAACGTTGCTACAAATAATCATTAATAATAGGCTCTGTGCCATGTATTTCTGATCTTGATTAAGAGGAAAAACAGTTTTCTATTTCTTAAAGTCTTGAGATCACTCAGACAACGTGATGCTAGTAGTGTCTGAAGCATTTCAGAAGGGTGAAGGAAGAAGGCAGACCATAATCCCCTCTGTGACAGTAATCATATAATATGTCTGGTGAGGAGCAGTGGCAATGGAAACTAGGTCAGTGGTTTATCAGAAAAGCCTACCAGTAACTTCAAACTTTGTCTATGGGCCTGTAATAAAACTCTAGGCAATGTTTTTGGAATTTTTATGCATTTCACCTAATCTGATCTTAAGTATCTTGACTGGAATCTATTGCCCCCAGGTTTGACTGAAAGTTAGCATATAAAAGCATTGCCAGAGAAACACTTCTTCCTTGGAAAGATTTACAGCCATAAACATTAAAACTACTTCTGTAATCTGTCAGTATTTTTTTTTAAGTAATGTCAACCCACAATATGTGGCTCTAACTCGTGACCCCAAGCTGAAGAGTTACACACTCTACCAATTGAGCCAGCACAACATCCCTCTGTCAAACTTTTTTGATTAACTCCTGGCATTAAGGTCTAACTCAAATATAGCATTTATCTTGCGATAATATATTTTTAACAAAAGTTTTATTTAGATATAGCTTTGAACATTAATCCATGTTTTTCTAGTCATACAACTTTCCTTAGAAATTACAGTTTAGTGAAAGCAAATTAATATTGAGGATCCTTATCAAAATATAATTTTTTCCTTAAGAGCAATGAGAAAACTTTTGGTCATTCTTTACCTTTTCAAAGCTAGCCACAATGAAGAAAGGAGTCTCACAGATGTAGAAGAAAGTAGACCACCCCAGTAGGCAGTACATGTTCCAAACAGAAAGAGAATCAAGGATACAAGGGGGAAACACATACTCTGACTAGTTAAAACGATGGCATCTAATTCTGGCAACAATAACACATCCCATAATTCCTTAAACCATTTATATCTGTGGATAAAAGAAAACATACAATAAAAGCAAAAAAAAAAATCAACAACTTTCAAATATTTAATGTCTGAGGTGTTTGACCATTTACTACAGTCCCCAAAGTTCAATGATACTCAACTCATAATTATACTGAAAAACACATTTCAATTCCTTGTAGAGAAAAAGTCATTTATCTTCCAAGTAAGTCTACTGATCTTCAAGGATCTGAATCCTGAGTCTCAATATAACTCCACTGCTCTCTACTGATCATTGTAATGAAGTAACAAGTGATCTTTTTTTAGGTTAGAAAACCAACAATTGTTGACAGAAGAAAAGAGATCTAAGTATATTGGTTCTTAACCAAAAAACCCACAAAATGTGAATAAATTAAAAAAGGAATGTTATGTGTGGTAGAGAGATCCAAAATATACTTGTATGGGAAGAGAAAGTGATCTGAGACATGATTTCATCAATACTCTATAATGGTTTGTGTTCATGAATCTGGGATACTCAGAGATCATGGACCATGTACATCCATTTGCAAACGTTAAAAGTCTGGTATGTTTACAGACTAAGTTTCTACAATTGATATATATATATATATATATATATATATATATATATATAAAATTTTAAAACCTTTGAATTGGTTATAGTATTAAAGTAAATGTTGATATACCAATTAGGCCTCTGCCTAAGAGAAAAACCTCATTTAATAAAACATATTTTTATGAAAATTTATATTATGTTATGGGGCCAAACATGTTTTTTATATATAAAACAATTAAAATCATTTTCACAGATAATAAAACTTACCCCAACAGAAACTTAATCATAAGTACAAAAGGATCAACTTTATATGGCTTGGCTTGTTTATCCAACATAGTAGCATATTCTAAGCAATGACCTGGTGATTAAAAAAAAAAATTATATGTAGTAAAGAATTCATAGTGATTAAGTATAGACTTATCATACACTGACTGCATTACCTGTAAGAGCAATATATTTCTTGTTACAAAGCAAGGGTCATTACTATCAAAGACACTATCTTCAAAAGATTAAAAATCACTGTAATTCAACAGATCTCATACAAGAGGACACAATCACTTGTGAAACAGCTTCAGGAAGCCAAAGCTGGGGTTTCACCATTTGTATTTTCACAAAGCTCCAAAGGTGATTTAAAAAAAACAACAACTCTATAGAGATGTGATTCTTATACTACACAATTCATTCAAAATATATGCAATTCAGTGGTTTTAAGCATTCACAGATATGCCTTCCTCACCACAATCAGTCTTAGAATATTTTCATTACTCCCAAAACAAACTTTGTTCCCTTAACTGTCACCTCCAATGTCTCCTTATTCCCAGGCAACAACTAATATCTTTTCTGTCTTTATAGACTGGCCTATTCTGAACATTTCATATAAATGAAACCATGTAATATGTGGTCCTTTATGATGGGATTTCACTTGGCATGTTTCCAAGATTCATCCATGTTGTAGCACCTATCAGCACATTTTATTTATCCATTTATCAGCTGATAGATATTTGGGTTGTTTCCACTTTTTGGATATTATTAACAGTGCTCCTGTGAACATGTATGTACAAGTTTAGTATGGGTGTATGTTTACATTTTTCGTGCAACTAGGAGTACAGTTCCTGAGTCATACTGTAACCGCCAGACTACTCTCCAAAACACCTATACCATTTTATATTCCCAACAACAGTGCATGAAGGTTAAAATGAATACTAAAAGTAGACTTGAAATTGTAAGTTATTGAAAGGGAATGAGTAGCTGGAGAAGGATTTGGCAAGATGGAAATGGTAAAGGTTATTTCTGGACAGCTTTTATGTATTTTGGTCCTACTCTCTTCCTATCTCTTACTATCCAAGCCCAACAAGTGTGTGAGGGCCTTACAAAGTAGGCTCCTGGGAAACTATTCTAATTGCAATAGACTAGGGAAGGTTTTGTGCAATGTAGTGTCTATTCTGTATTTGCCTCTCCAGATCCATTCCATCGCCACCCTTTACTTTGCTCTGAATTCTGGGAGGCTGACTTCGGTTCAGTGAATGATAGGCACTGGAAGATAAGAGGAAATAAGGTTAGTGTATTTACTTCCCCATCTTTCTCCCTGCTGACAGTGGCTGGAGCTGCAGTAATGCTGCCCTCTCATATAGCTCTCTCTAGGCTTGCTCCCTCTCTTGCCCTAGTCCTGAGGAGTATCAGATGGATCTGTTGCTAATCTGGCATTTTATCATTTCTTGTTGGTTTCCCCTAACCCATCACATACCTTTCAAATAGTCCCTTTATTAAGATTAACTCTCAATTATTCCATTCAGTGTGCCAGAACCTGATACAGCTGAAAACAGCCCAAATAATATGCTGAATGCCTACTATGTGCTTGACACTATGTTAGGCACCAGGAATGGAATGAAGAACAAAATCCCCATCAGTGAGACTCCACCTGTTAAGACATCCTCAGAAGAGAGGGAAAAACTTCAGACACAAAAGTATCTTTTCCTTACTGGAAAAGCCCAGTAAGGAATCTTCTTGGGTATTTCCTAAAACTAGAGGATCTCAAACCCTTGTAAACTTAAGAGATAGGTCATAAATTTTCAAGAAATTGAGGTATTCCTTAACCACATGACAGATAAAGAAGTAGAAATGAAGCACTAAAGAAGAAAGGGAGAGAGAGAGGAGGAATAGAAACATTCTTACCTGTTGAGAAAAGAGAGTACAACTGTCCTCCATAAGCAAGAAGGATACTAGATGTAACATAAGCAGGAAGAGCTCCACCATGAAATCTAACTACCTAGAAAACAGGCAAATCAAAAGGCAACTTTTGAATATTTGTGTTAATGAAATAAATGTACTTTCACATGAAATAAAAATGTCTTTCTTCGTTTTATCTTTCCTGACATTGCCACAGCGGTATACTTCCAGTAATGGATACCAAAACTCTAAGTAAAATAAATGTGAAGAATATACAGCATGCTAGAAACATGTTATCAGATTTTTTCATAAAGGTGTAACAAAATATATATAATTAAGCAGCATATGTATGTTACAAAGTTTTCTTACAAGGTACATTTGGTGAGCATGTATTTAATATGTTTCAGGTTTGATACTAAACATTTTATATGCATTATCTCATGTTCTCCTCCTAAAAATCCTTTGAGGTAATTCTTATCCCTGTTTTACAAATGAAGAAATTCAGGCACAGGGAGCCCAAGTAACTTGCACAATTAAAAACATAAAAGACAAGCAAATTACTTGTTAACTCAATGTTCTCATCAGTAAAATGGAGGCAACAGCAGTACTTACCTTATAGGTGTTTTCAGGTTTAAAGATGTTCATTTGTGTAAAGCATTTAGAATATTAACTTAAACATGAAAAGCTATCAAAAAATATTAGCTATTATAGGCATACCTCATTTTATTGTTTTGCTTCATTGTACTTTGCAGATAATTGTGTTTGTGTTTTGTTTTTTTTCTTACAAATTGGAGGTTTGTGGCAACTGACACTGAGGAAGTTTACTGGTACCATTTTTGCAACAGAATTTGCTCACTTGGTGTCTGTCACTTTTGATAATTCTCACAATATCTCAAACTTTTTCATTATTATGTTTGTTATAATGATCTATGATGATTAATGACGACTCATGGAAAGCTCAAATAATGGTTAACATTTTTTAGCAGCAATAAAGATTTAAAAATTAAGGTATGCATGGTTTTTTTAGACATAATACCATTACACACTTAATGGACTGCAGTATAGTGTAAACATAACTTTTATATGTACTTTTATGTCATTTGACTTGCTTTATTATAATATTTGCATTATTGTGGTGGAACTGAACTCACAACTCCAAGTATAACCCTGTTAATATTTCTTAAATAGGGAGCTGTTTAAGGGGGGAAGGGAGGGATGAGCTGTTTTTATGTGAATGGAACTAAAGTCAAAAATTATTCATAGATAAATGACTATGAAAATCTAATTTATTTGGTCTTTCCCAATTTAGAAAGTGTTCCATCTATGTACTGCGCTCAATGTGCTTGGCACTGGGAATATAAGGGTGAGCACTAAGGAGTTTACAATGTAGTGACTTTGCTGTAATCTCATTAACAATTTAACACTTCAGTATCATTAAGTGCTTTAACTTCAAAGTCCTGGAGTTTTAAGGACAGATGAGGCAATGGAATTCCAGGGTATTCATTTACTCACTTAGCCACTGACATTTAAACAAATCCAAGTCTCACCCTCAGAACAGTGACAACACCTTCCCTTCACTCTACTCCCCTTCTCTCTCTAGTTACTGCCTTTTTCTTCCCTCTCGTTGCTAAACTTCTCAAGAGCTTGATGTACTATCTCTCCTCTTTATCTACTCCTAATCTTTTGCTTGCATCTACCAAAATAACACTAATGCTCCATGGACCCTTTTTCTGAGGTATGCCTGTATAAGGCTTTTAGGTCCTTTAGTGTCTTTGGAAATTGTGTGGAATGGGATTTAACTCAGAGACTAAATTCATAACCATTATGTTAGTGCCTCAAGACATTCTATCAGCTAATCTAATTTCTATAAAAATATATAAATACAACAAAAAGAAAGTGTTAAATTCTTTTAATGTTAAAGTTTTATTTTTCAGCATAAAAAAGATTTATTCTTCTCTGTAAGCACCTTTTAATGTTGAAGTTTTAAAAGAAATTTACCTTAAAGCATGTTCTCCAACCACCGTATTAAAAAAAAATGTATAGACTCTCCTGGCAATCTGATGAAAGCCATGGAAATGCATGTTTACACAAAATGGCATGTAAAATTTCAAGAAGCTCAAGGTCTCCCTGAATCTCCTTCATGGATTTCCAGGTTAAGATTAGAAAGACTCAAAAAGAAAACCCCACTTACTGCCTATACTCATAATTTACAATTATAGCTTTGAGTGGAAGGAGAAGAGTTGAGCAAAGGGGAAAAGGTCATTTTTCTATTACTAAGTGATACTCAATGCCTGCTAATGACATGCTAGGAAATATATAGCATTCTTTAATTATCAATAGCATAGAAGGAAAGTTAAGCAGCATTCAGCCTTAGAGTCAGACTCCTGGGTTTAGACTACAGCTCTGCCTCTCACTAGCGCTGTGTCCTTGGGCAAGTTACTTTACCCCTCTTTTTTTCTGTCTTTATTAGTAAAATGGAGATAAACAGCACTTATCTCACAGGGAGTTTGAGGCTTAAATGTGTTCCTCTGTATAAAGTATTTGGAATAGTAACTGGCACACATAGGTGGATCAGAAAATATTAGCTGTTATTATTAACCTTTAATGTTCTTCACTATCTTTGGAAATCTTCTAAGACTTCTTATATAGTATTCTGAATATAAGTTCTTTGTAGTGACTGTCATTGTTGAGTATTAAGTATTATACTGGGCCACAGATATAGCTCATATAAAATAGAATCCAACAATCTTAAATTGGCTTTCATGGATCATATTTAAATTGTAGACATGGTTCATTTGGTTTAGTATTCGGCACAGTATTTCTTTACATTTCAAATTAGAGGCCCACATTAAAAATTTTTTTAAAAAGGGGCACCGTGGGTGGCTCAGTCGGTTAAGCATCTGACTTCTGCTAGGTCATGATCTCTCTGTTTGTGAGTTCAAGCCCCATGTTGGGCTCTGTGCTGACAGCTCAGAGTTTGAAGTCTCCTTTGGATTCTGTGTCTCCCTCTCTCTCTCTCTGTTCCTCCCCCACTTGCACTCTGTCTCTCTCTCTCTCAAAAATAAATAAAGATTATGGGGCACCTGGGTGGCTCAGTCAGTTAAGAGTCTGACTTCAGCCCGGGTCATGATCTCACGGTCCGTGAGCTCAAGCCCCGTGTCAGATTCTGTGCTGACAGCTCAGAGCCTGGAGCCTGCTTCAGATTCTATGTCTCCCACTCTCTCTGCCCCTCCCCTGCTCATGCTCTCTTTCAGTCTCAAAAATGAATAAATGTTAAAAAAATAAATAAATAAAGATTAAAAAAATCAAAAAAATTTTTAATCTAAAAATCCAGACTTCCAGCTTCTCTTAAGACCTAAAGATTTGGCAACATTAGACTTTATTCCTACACCAAAATGATTTACTAATTTATATAATTCTGTTGAGAAAGTAACTTCTGGTTTTTGTCCTCTCTTTCATTAGAGTAGACTAAAGAGTATGTAAATAATTTTCTCTTTCCTTTCTCTGGAAAAAAATTAATTTTATGGAAAACTGTCTAATCAGAAGCTAAAGATTCTCTCAAGCAAGCTTTCTCTTTATTCTTCTTCTCAGTCTTCTTTGAATCAGCAACACTGAAAATATGTATGAATGATATATATAACTTCAATTCATTCTCCTGTTCTCAAGTTAAATTTTTAAACAAACATGAAGAAAGAGCATCTGGTATCTTTCCAGTAATCTGAGAACTTAATTACTAAAAATTCTTTGATATTCTAAAAAAGTATCCACCATTGATTCTGTAACACCTACATATCTTGTTTTTTTAGATAAATTTCCATGCCTAAGCAAGAATACTAGCATATCCTTCTTTGGTGGACAGATAATTATGCTTTGCTATCAAGTATCAAGCTAACTTGACTTTTTTGGTCACTAATCTGAATTATGAGCCACAGGGATGACATGGGTAAGAGAGTATGTTATATCCTCAGCCTATATCACTGTATACACTAACATGCCTTCTGGACATACTAAATATACAACAGCATCAATTCTTCCCCTATATTCCAAGGCATAATTTTTCTTAATAAAGGTCCCTTAACAATCTAGAATATTTCTTAGAACTATCATCCATGATGCTATTTTCCAATTTATACCAACATTTAATCTTCTCTTCCTAATGTAGCACATTTGACACATTAACTTAAAATTTCCAATGATCACAAATTTAAAAATAATTACAACCTAGCTCTCACCAGGTTGCTGTGAGAATCAGATGAGATAATGCATGTAAAAAAATTTTGAATTTAATTTTGGTTTGTAAATTTCATAAATATAGAATGAGTTAAGTCTTAAAAATTCTGCTCTGCCCGAATTACAAAACACAACAGACCAAAAAATAAAGTAAAATTAATAGAAGGCACAAAAAAATTTTAGTCAATTTTAAAACCACTATATAATTTTTCTGACTAATCAATACTATTATTTATGTTATACATAAATATAACAGGTTATACAATTCTGCAAATTATAATGATGCTGAATAATTTAGTAGCTCTGTTACTTGATAAGTTATTTTTGTAACACTATTTGCTTATGAATTATACTCACCAAAAGAATTTAAAATATTTCAACATGTTTTTATTTATTTATTTATTAAAGTTTATTTATTTTGAGAGAGTGAGCACATGTGTGAGTCGGGGAGGAGCACAGAATGAGGGAGAGAATCCCAAGCAGGCTGTGCACTGTCAGTGCAGAGCCTGACATGAAGTTCGCTCTCACAAACCAGGAGATCAAGACTTGAGCTGAAATCAAGAGCTGTGCACAACCCGACTGAGCCACGCAGGCACTCCAACATATTTATTTATTTTTTTTTTTTTTTGTAAATTTTTTTTTTCAACGTTTATTTATTTTTGGGACAGAGAGAGACAGAGCATGAACGGGGGAGGGGCAGAGAGAGAGGGAGACACAGAATCGGAAACAGGTTCCAGGCTCTGAGCCATCAGCCTGACGCGGGGCTCGAACTCACGGACCGCGAGATCGTGACCTGGCTGAAGTCGGACGCTTAACCGACTGCGCCACCCAGGCGCCCCCAACATATTTATTTTTAATATAATTTACTTTTTATTTTTTACAAACTAAGCACACACAACATAAAAAGTCATTTGGAAATGTTTGTTTATATGAGAGTCTAAAATTTTATTGGATTATGACTTATAGCACAGTATGAGCAACATAAAATCTTTATAAGACATTCATTTAGCCAAAAATATTAGTTTGTTTGCAAATCAAGAATCAGCTCTCAATTCTTAGGAATGAAACCATCACCTTAAAGCCAGGGGTGGCCAACTATGACCTATCTGTGAAGAATGGTTTTTGGATATTATTAAAGCAGGAGAAAGAAGGAAACGGAAAAAGATTGGGGGGGGGCGGGGAAGAAGCAACTGTAGCAGTAGCAGCAGCAAGAGACCATATTTGGTATGTTAAAATATTTCATTATCTGGCCCTTTTATAGAAAAAGTTTGTAACCTATGCCTTATAGTATCTATTTACAAGGCAATCAATAATCAACCAGGAATCTCTTACCTGTCCAAGAATTTGTGAAAAGGAAGTCTTAACTGTCACCTAGTTTAAAATAATCATAAAAAAAGAGGTTATTTCTCCTAAACTCTTCTAGTTCACATTTTATTAAATTGAACACTTCTGCACATCACTAAACACAATCGTTAATTTTTTTATAATAACCAACCTAAAGGCACTTACAGTCTTAAAAGGATCCTCTGAACCAGAAATTTTAACTTGCAATAAGTAAGTTTATTATAAATAAATATAAATATAAATAATAATAAGTATAGTTTTATTATTCAATATATTTTCCTTCTAATTCTTTGATAATTGGATGAATGCTATGGTACATGTGATAGGTAACCCTTTACTAACTAGAATTTTTGATTAACCAGAATCTTACTATTGGGTCATATAATTTAAAGGAATTTACTGATTGAGTCCAGAAGCTATACATATGTCTGAATAATTAGGCACAAATTAACCTACTACATAACTGATATTTTAAAAACCTCAAACCTACAACTGTACAGCACTAAGTATAGTTAAGCTAAGCCAATTCTGAGTAAATTTCATAAAAACAAGTTTCACATGATATAAGACCAGGAACAAATGGAGTGTATTTGGTAAAATTTAAGCCAAAACAATGTATTAAAAAGAAATTCATCATTAATTATCTCTAATATATATAAATATACCCTTTTTGATATTAGCAAGTCTGGGAAAAGGAAATATGTATTTCATAAGGAAATTATAAAATGGCTATTTATAATACTGACTTTTTAAAAATGTAAAGTAGTTAAAAAATATTGACATTTTCAGAGTGTGCAGTACATGGAGCCAAATTATTATGCAATTCTCACTATCACTATTAGAACTATGAAGACATGTTAAAAACCATTACAGCCCTACAAAATCCTTCAATGTTAGAAACAATGAAGATACCAAACCAATAATAAATTCCATGAAATCTAAAATAACTCATAATTTAGGTTCAACTGAAACTTGTTGCTACGAACAGATTCTATTCATGTAACCTACCAATTCTAGTTTACTCCAAGAAAGTCAATTCTAATGAAGAATCCAAATAAGGTTGATTGAAAGGAATTGCATGGAAAGAAGTTATTTCACATAAACCAGAAACCACCATTAAATGTATATATACTTCAATCCCTTAAACCTGGAATCCTTAGAACCTGGCATATTTGGATACATAGGGACTCTTATTATAGTCCATGAATCCATAAGGGTAAATGTTGCTCAAGTCTATTTCCCTTCTCTTATAGCAGAGATCTGTTGGTTGTTAAAACAAACACAATAGGCACTACATTGCACATTAATGACTAACAGATTTAAAAAGCTAATGAAAAGGAAAGAAAATTCTTAAGCTTATCCAATAGAGCTGGAAACCAATACACATCATGTCAATTATTGCAGAAAAGCCGTGTCAGCTGATTTCATGATATTCTTCAATTTACAGAGGATTTTGGACTTTGGGTTTCTAAATTTAGAAGGTTAGCCTACAGTCTCAATTTTTTGCTTATTTTCTACTATTTATTAAGATGTATATTTTTAATAGTCCACCTAGGAAAATACTAGGGTGGTGCTAACAGGCAAAATGCAGAATATTTAAAGCATCATAAATGTCTATTTTGTGTATTTATTGGCTTCCACATTGCCATATATCTGAGACTAATATAAAAATATATTTCCTATTTATTCTATAACTAAATCTTAAAAATTAAGCAAACATACAACTTACTTCATACTGACAGTCTGAAGATGTGTACATTTTTAATAATGCTACCTGGCTCTCGTTTTCTGGTTGAGCAATATGGAGTTTCAGAGAAATTTCTGTGGAAGATGGTACCCTGAAAAGATAATTCAAGTATCATTTCTCAAATACAAAATACTGTTAAATAACCATGGCTAACTCAATCCTTGCACAACACAATGACAGAATGGAGAGGAAGACACATGTCAGACATGTTATTAAAAATGGGACACTTTTCCAATCCTATCACAGTCATTTGCTCGTTCAACTAGGAGAGAAGTTGGAGGATGGTTTAGGAAGGGGTTGATGTTCCAAGCAAGTAAGGTTTAAATTTTTTTTTTTTAAGGTTTATTTTTATTTTTGAGACAGAGAGAGACAGAGCATGACCCGGGGAGGGTCAGAGAGAGGGAGACACAGAATCGGAAACAGGCTCCAGGCTCCGAGCTGTCAGCATAGAGCCCGACGCGGGGCTTCCCGCGAGATCGTGACCTGAGCTGAAGTCGGCCGCTCAACCAACTGAGCCACCCAGGCGCCCCTAGTAAGGTTTAAATTCTAGATCATTTAGGTAAGAATACTACATTATCTTATGAGCACAATGCTACATAAAGGATAGTTACATTTTATTAAGAGGCACTTAGTTTCATTAAAATTTCACTATGATTTAAATAAACAGAATATGTATTATTCAAAAACACCAAAGTTTAAGATAAATTCTTTAATATACTTACTGTGCAATAGTTAGTGAATCCTCATAAGACCAAGGAATATGAAGTTTATAGATACTAGTTATTTCTTCTGTGAAAACATAAAGGAAATACATGTTAGTAACCTTATGTTACGTTAAATGTTACATAAACTACTATAATACCTAACTAACTAGTTACCCATTTCATAAAAAATAACCAGTAAGAATTATATCACATAAGAAATTATGGAGAATTATTAACTAATAATGTTTAATTAGACTAACAAGAGATATTAAAGCATATGGGAAATACTAAGAAACTGAAAAAAAGCTAAACCTGAATTACTATAGTGAGACAGAAAGATATATAGTATTTTTTAAAAATGTGGATATTTAAACTGATACAGTTGAAGATGCTTAGTGTTAAGAAAGGGTCTGTGTTAAATCTGTTGGAAACAAACAGTTTTTCTACTATCATTTATTTAATTTTAATTCACATAAATACACAAAATAATAAGCACTACAGAAAATTCAAGTAAAGACCTACTGATTCTTCAAATGACAATACTATTCTTCTCAGAAAATACACTTACCTTTTACTCCTGAGCACTTGCTCACTACGTTGATTTTAAAAGCTTGGTATATCTAATAAGCAAAACAAAAACAAAAAAATAAAAGTTTATTTGTTTGCTTAATTACATAGTAAAGTAAAATCAAATCCTTGTTATAATCAGGATAATTACCTGTCCAAAGTTTAGAAGTTCTATATTATAAAACAGGCCACTTGTATTTAATAACACTTTCCTTGAAGAGAGTCCTGTTGAATTGAAAGCATTGTATTACTTAGAACACCAAAGAATTTTTTTAAAAAGTACTGATTGCTTAATAATGCTAGCACATTTTTAATCTTAAAAAAGAGTTTAAAGATTTTCATTTCTGGTATGGAAGAGTGAACTAAAAATCTTATCCTCCTTCAATAAATTCTAGATAACATTTATAATGTATGTATTTTAAAAAGTCAAGTATAAATTTCCAATTTCAAAAAGGTATGCTTTCTTGGTAGATCTCTTAGAAGTTTGTTATCTTTAATGAGATGAGTGATTCAGAGTTTCCTTTTTACCAAAAATAAATAAACAAATAAATAAGGTGGGTGAGGGATAAAAATCTAAAGGAAAAGGAAGTTTCCTCTCTCAAGTAACAGATTCTTTAAACAAATGGAATACTAAAAAAATATATTTTAAGAATGGGTCATGCCAAAAGGGTAAGGAGCCAATCTAAAATGAGCTCTTAATATCCAATACTGGAACAACTTAAAAAAAAAATGTAATGATAGTATTAAATTATAATCCAATGAGCCTGGGTGGCTCAGTCGGTTAAGCAGCCGACTTCAGGTCATGACCTTGTGGTTCACGATTTCTAGTGCCATGTCTGAGGCCTGCTTTGGATTCTGTGTCTCCCTCTCTCTCTCTGCCCCTCCCCCGCTTGTGCTCTTTCTCTCTCTCAAAAATAAATAAAAACATTTAAATATAATAGAATGAATAAAGTAAATATCCATGAGTCATACTGACATAAATAAAAACTGAGTAAGTAAATAAATAGAGAAGGGACAACTTTACTTTCACAAAAATTATAATACAGAATACCAGTAATAATTGCCTCAGACTAGAAGAACCAGGGGTGCCTGATGGCTCAGTCGGTTAAGCATCTGACTTCGGCTCAGGTCATGATCTCGTGGTTCCTGAGTTTGAGCCCCACATGGGACTCTCTGCTGACAATGCGGAGCCTGCTTGGGATTCTCCCTCTCCCTCTCTTTCTGCCCTTCTCTCTCTCAAAATAAATAAACTTAAAAAAAAAAAGGATGCTAAAATTAGTGGGTTATTTTGAAGATAAACAGGGTACTTAAATATTCTCAAAGTAGTCCCCCCAAGATATTTATTAAGTACAAAAAGGAAATGAGTAAATTTGCAGTGGAGAAACCTGGCAGACACTACCTTAACCAAGTAATCAAGGTTAACGTTGCTAGTTATGTGTGCAATGATATGATACACTGAGATGTATGCATCGCTTTGGTGATATGCTTGTTAAAAAAAGCACAATCTTAATCTAATCATAAGAAAGCATCAGACAAATCCAAATATTTGATATTCGATATTCTATAAAACAACTGACAAATACTCTTCAAAAGGTGTCAAAGTTATGAAAGACAAGGAAAACCTGAGGCACTATCAAGACTAGAAGAGATGATGAGGTGCCTGGGTGGCTCAGTCAGTTGAGCATCTGACTTTGGCTCAGGTCATTATGTCATGATTTGTGAGTTTAAGCCCCACATTGGGCTCTCCGCTTTGGACCCTCTGTCTCCCTCTCTGTCTCTGTACCTCTCCTGTTCACGCTCTCCCCCTTAAAAATAAATAAACATTAAAAAAACCAACAAAGACTAGGGGTGCATGGGTGGCTCAGTCAGTTAAGCATCTGACTCTTGGTTTCAGTTCAGGTCATGATCTCATGGTTCATCGTTTAGAGCCCTGTGTCAGGCTCTGTGCGGACAGCTCAGAGCCTGGAGCCTGCTTCAGATCCTGTGTCTCCCTCTCTCTCTCTGCCCGTCTCCCTTTCACACTCTCTTTCTCTCTCTCAAAAATGGATAAACATTAAAAACAAAAAAAGACTAGAGAAGATGAATAGGACATGACAACTGAATGCAGTGTGGGAACCTAGAGAACAGTGGTGGAAAAACTGATGAAAACCAAATAAAGCCTGTAATTGGTCAATACTATTGTACTAATTTCTTAGTTTTGAAAATCGTATTATTCATGTTAAGGTGAATGAAGGATATATAAAAATTTTGTGCTCTTTCTATAACTGTCCTGAGTGTTCAAAATTATTTCAAAATAAAATTAAAAAAAAAATTTAGTTATGTGTATTTTACCACAGTAAAAAAAAAAAAAAAAAAGAAAAGAAAAGAAAAGAAAAAGAAACCATAGAAGAATTAGAGAAATCTTAAAACTTCCATACGGCAGGCAGCTATTTATACCTTACAATAAACATTAAAAATTTTTTTTAATTTACTTTGAGAGAGAAAGAGCATGCGCACAAGGGAGAGGCAGAGAGAGAGAATCCCAAGCGGTCCACGCTGTCAGGTGCAGAGCCCATCATGGCGCTTGAACCCATGAACCATGAAATAATGACCTGAGCTAAAACCAAGAGTTGGGGGCTTAACCGACTGAGCCACCCAGATGCCCCTAACTTATAAATAAACATTTTATTAAAAAGGCCAATATGTAGTATTTTATTAAAAAGGCCAATATGTAGTATAAATTCATGGAAGAACACACATACATACATACACATACACACACACACACACACACACACACACACACACACATACACACACACACGATTACCAACAAATGTACATGATTAGGGAGAAAATTAAACTTTCCATTTTCAAAAGATGCCTGCTGGCCCAGTATTAAATAAGAATCAGAACACTGAACCACATCATATATTTATTCTAAGAACTATACTTCAAACGCACAACATTTAATGTTACAGTCTCTCCATTACTGCAACTGACTGGCATAAAATAAATCACTCTGTTAAAAATAAAAGCAATTCTTAAGATTTCCAAAATCAAAGTACTTACCAAAGGAAAAAAGATGAGTTACAGGAAGCTGAATGGTTCTCGTCTCTTTTTTAAAGAATTCACAATCCACAACAAACTAAAATATAAAATATTGATTTATTAGAAAAAATAGAATTAAATTTATAGTAAAATATCTTCACTTGATGTTTGAGTAGAAAATAAAAGTCTATAAACTAGCTTTGCGGAAGTTATTACCTATCACATTCTAACTCTGGCTATACTTAGATGGCCAACAATTACTCAAGGAGGGATACTAAACTAACAAAATCTGATGCACTATCTTAATTTCATAGACAAATTATTGGAGGATCATTTGTGTAACAGCTGATGTATAGCAGTTTTCTTCAGGTTACTTTTAGGTGTTCGTAGAAGAAAGACTTTAAAAGATGGATCAAAGCATTAAGAACCAAGGTTAACTCAAGATTAATTAGAGATTTAAATAAAAATCTCTGAATACTTTCAAAGTCAAAAAGAAATGATTTTGTTACATTTACTTTTGTAAAAATCCCATATTTATTATGTATCTACAACACTTTAATTAGAGAAAAGTCTTACAAAAGACTTGGAGGCAGACATACTACCATTCATCTACCAATCGTTAACGCTATATGTATGATTATTTCAGGTTAAACAGTGATTGGAATAAATGGAAAAAAAGGTTTAGTGTGTATAAAGCAAGAAAAAGAAATACTATCTTGGGGCACCTGGGTGGTTCAGTTGGTTAAAAGTGTCTGGCTCTTGATTTCAGCTCTGGTATGATCCCATGGTTCAGTTCATGGGATGGAGCCCCGTGTAGGGCTGTGCACTGACAGCATGGTGCCTGCTTGGGATTCTCTCTCCCTCTCTCTGCCCCTCCCCTGCTTGTACACTCTCTCTGTCTCAAAATAAATAAACTTCTTTTTTTAAGTTTAAAAACTTGAGAGAATCCCAAGTAGGCTCTGTGTGCTATTAGCAAAAAGCCCAATGTGGGGTTCGAGCCCATGAACCATGCATGAGATCATGATCCAAGTCAAAATCAAGAGTCAGACACTCAACCAACTGAGCCAGAGGTGCCCCTAAATATACCAAAAAAGATGCCATCTCAAAAAAAGTAAAATTAAAATGTTACATTGGCATGATTACAAATTTTTGTAATGGCATTTCTTTTGTAAAAACATTTCTACAACAGCATAAAGGAACTTTGCCCTAAGCTGTCTGCAATTAGAATGTTATCATTAAAATAATTTCCAAAAGGAAACCAAATTTCTTTGGTCTATAGGAGCCAAAGAAAAAAATTAATCTGATGCTTAATTGTAGTGAGCAAGTAGTTTGCTGTTGATAGGAAGTAGAAAGCCAGTGAGGTTTATCCTAGGGTTTTCCAATAAGTGCACCTTGGATTGTGCTTGAAGCTCAAATAGATTGTTATTTTGTTTGCCTCTTAGGTGGATTTTTTGTTTCTGAAAGTGAAAAGCAGATGTGGGAAAATGCTATTTGACTACAGTGCACACAAGGGAATAAAAGGAAATACTTGTCAAGGGGCTTTGCTTTATTCCCTGCTTCTATACTTACATGGCCAAGAATACCATCAGACACTTTCCTTATAGAAAACCACCGTTACAAGGTTAGGGCAATCATTTACTGAATAGGATTATTCATCTTATTTTTAACAAAGCATTTTTAGTGAGACATTGCCTCAGAGAACCATTTTAACTTTATTATTTTTTTAAGTTTATTTATTTTGAGCGAGAGCGCATGCGAGAGAGGGAGGGGCAGAGACAAATGGAGAGGGAGAGAATCCCAAACAGGCTCTGAGCTGACAGTCCAGAGCCTGATGTGGGGCTTGATCTCACTAACTGTGAGATTATGACCTGAGTCAAAATCAAGAATCTGACATTCAACCAACTGAGCCACCCAGGGACTCCAACAGAGCATTTTAAATCACTTTGTATAGGTATTTAAAATAATATAATTTTTATTGTTGCTTTAAAAATTTGGCTATGCCCTTTAAAATGGAATAAACCCATACCCAAGAAAAGAATTCAAGGTTCTCTTTCTAATGAACTTAATTATTTGTTTTCTATCATCAAAAAAATGCAATTCCATATTTGTATATTGAAAATTGTATTATCAGTTGACTGAAAAATAAATTCAAACTATTTAAATATATGTATCCTTCTGATGATGGGTTATAACAGATATAGAGAAATTATGAAAGGCCTAAATGGGTGTGTAACAGTACAGTCAGCAAGTGGTACTTTCCAAAGAGCATTAAGACATATTAAATATTCATTAGGCTGCTAAGGCTGCCTATTTGTGAAAGGCTCATTCATTTCTTGGAATAACCAGAGACGGCCTTTCCAAGTTTGGGAAAGATGTTTAATTCATTCAAAACCAACTTACCTGACAGAAAACCCCCTAAAGAGAGCTTTTAGAATTGAAGATGTTGAATTATCTCTCACTTGAGCTAAGCAAAACAAAACAATCAATCTATTATAAGGTACTTCTAGATTCAGTCTTTGAGTTAATCTCTGACTACATCCCCTTTTTCCTTTATCTTTAAAATTTTCCTAATGATTTTGGCCTCAAATTTCTACAATTTTCTCATTCAAAAAACATTTTTTGAGCATTTATATGGTAGTGAGTTGGTAAAGGTTGAGGATGCTGAGTAGAATAAAATCTATCTGGTCTTAGTCTCAAAGAATTCACAATATGGTGGTGGGAATAGAGACATAAATTGTAATTCAGTATAATAAATCCCTCAAAGTTAAAGTGTCATGGAAGCAAGAGGTTGCCTAAAGGAGTCATGAAATGGAAAACAGGGGACACTTAAGCTAGATTTTGAAGGATAAATTTGTTGGGTGAAATATGGAAAGGGGAATAGAGGGTCTTTTACCTCCATTTTCTTGCTTCTCCCTCCCCCAACTTCTCTTAAAAATCACCATCTCTACCAAGTGGGAGTATTTCTATTCCCACTTCCATATTCCAAGTCCTCATAACCCCTTATGAAGTATCTTGTCTGTTTCTAATCCATGCACACTATAGATTCATCTTCCAAAACGGCTGATTCCATTTCTGAAAATCTTTCAGCTGTCTACTAACTTGTGAATTCTATAAAGTCCTGAATCTTCCAATCAAAGTCCTCCATAATATGGCCATGGACTACTTTCCCAGACTTTTCTTCCACCACTATTCTACCCATGGTGGCCATCTTTTTAAAATTACTGTTTACTTATTCATTGTTTTCCAAACATATCCTACACTTTCACACTTGCATACTTGGATCTATTTCTTTGACCCAGCAGTGCTGTTCATTATAACTTTCTGCAATGATGTTACTATTGAGCACCTGGAATGTGGCTAGTACAACCAAAGAAATTAATTTTTTATTTTATTTAGTTTTGTTTTTGAATTAAATAGCCACATGTGCTCATAACACCCATATTGGATAGCACAGGTCTACAATGTTCATTCTACCCATAAAAATCTTAACTATCCTTTAAGGCATTTTACTTTATTATTTAAAAATCTTTTTTTCATTTTTATTTATTTGAGGGGGGGAAGAGAGAGAGAGAGAGCGAGCGGACGCAAGCAGGGGAGAGGTGCAGAGGAAGAGAGAGAAAGAAAATCCCAAGCAGGCTCCATATTCAGCCCAGAGCCTAAGGCAGTGCTCGATCCCACCATCTGAGACAAAATCAAGAGTCGGATGGTCAACTGACTGAGACACCCAGGCACCCCAAGGCAATTTTAAATATCACTTCATAATAAAGCGTTTCTTCGTTCCATCATTCAGAGATAGCTCCCCTTCTTATACTTATTTATTTACTATATTCTGATTTGTATTATATTTTTGGGTATCTCACTCTTCCCTCGGCTTCCAAATGTTTCTCTCCCCTACCCAACAGTACGTAGCTTTTTGAGAATAAGATTGATTTGTGGGCCTCCTATAATTCCTGGTAGAGTCTTAACATAAAAGGGTACTCAATAATGAATAGATTTTGAAAGAATAATATATAAATTAAGTTCCCACTTTGAACACAGAGACTTAGGTTTATTCTACTTAGTTCATGTTAGAATAGATGATCCTATGATTTAACAGTCTTAGGTGGATCACTGAACTAGCCACTGTTTTAGATAAGCATTATACTAATGAAGTCATCAAAAAATAACTTAAATATTTAGCATGAGTATCCATAAAACATTCTGATAATAACCTTAATCCATTTGTTACCTTACTTCCATGAATAGATGGTACATAAACCACAAGATGAGACAAAGAAGGATAGTCTTGAAGTCTTAATGTCAGAGACTAAAAAAAAAAAACAAAAAAAACCCCCACAATATAAACAGCTGATTTCTGATGGTACACAGAGCTTTAAGCATGTTAAAAGATAAATTACAAACACTAATTTCTTATTATTTTGTTATTAAAGAAACTGATTTCAAACTTCACATTTAGGACTTCGTAAAATTCCCATATTTACATTTTCAGGTTAATAATCCTGCTGAAGTCAAATTCCTGATAATTTTGTAAGTACAGACTACCAAAAATATTCCTTGAACTATATCCCTTCTTGTAAAACAAATGACACTTAATACTAAATTTAGTGGTTTTACATAATCATTTCCAGATATGGTATCTTTTATAACTTGTCCATTTGTTTTTTTATAACATACTATGATTTCTACATTTATTTTGGTGGTATATGACAAAGAGCATTCAATGAATGAATAAATGAATACTAAAAATAATGGAAGAGTTGCAACTTAACCTCAAATGATTTTGATCTAGCCCAAGCAGTAAAGACTTGCCATCTAACGATGTATATAAACATCACCTCCTGGAAATTATTCAGCAAATGACATGAAGACACAATACGACTAATAATGTACCTTATCAAATGAACATCTCTATTTTCAAAATTAAGACCAGATCCTTTAGTCCATATTTTGAGGAATGATTAGATAGGAGACTGGTCGATTTAATGAAAAACGAAGCCACCGTATACAGGGATTTCTTTTTTAAGTTTATTTATTTTGAGAGAGACCATGAGCAGGAGAGGAGCAGAGAGAAAAGAAGAGAGAATCCCAAGCAGGCTCCACGCTGTCAGTGCAGAGATCACTGGGGAGCTCAATCCTATGAACCATGAGATCATGAGCAAAAATCAAGAGTTGGACGCTTGATCGACTGAGCCACCCAGGTGCCCCCAAATATAGTTTTTAAATCCAATTTTTTTTTTCCTGGAAGTAGGAGTGGGGATGGAAGTAGTTATATGTGATAACAATTTGTATGCATTAAGAAATTTCTGCAGACAGTTAACTTTCTCCAGTGTTTTTCAGAAGCACATATGTGGGCAAGTTGAACAAAGGTGCTGAAGCTACAGAACTGTTAACGAGTGGCCCTCTAACAACCTGAGCAGATTCACCTGTGAGTGTTTTTAAACTCCTAGGCTTCACCTCTACTTGGCAGTCTCAACAAGACTTAATACATTCTACTGTAAATGAAAAGGCCTTAAAGAGGTCTCAAAAATCACAGTGACAGGCAATTGAGACTACCCAGACAAATGGTAGATTAATTATGAAAGATTAATTAGAAAGAACCATGGTTACTTTGTGTAGTTATCCAAATAGCTTTTGTTATTTATTTGCAAGAATAATTTTTTCTCAAGAATTATTTTTAGGATCAGAATACTCTGAAAAGGTAACAGTGCCAAAAAATTTCCTTATAAAATTCTCATATAGTTATAATGTTAGTAGGTATGAACAATATAATAATTCATGCAATTGTTATATTGACAAATAAGATTAATATGAAGTTTGGAAATTTTTCAGTGTTTTAAGGGATTTTAAAATGCCCTTAATGCTGGGACAATACACACTGGAAATCAAACACCAAGTTTTGGGGAGCCTGGGCAGCTTAGTCAGTGAAGTGTCCAATTCCTGATCTCAGCTCAGGTCTTGATCTCAGGGTCATGAGTTCAAGTCCCACGTTGGGCTCCAGGTTTTGATGTCAGAAACCCTCTAAGTTCTGCTGCTGTTTGCAGAGCAAGGCTATGATGCTAAAGTATGATTAAGGCAAAATGGTGACAAGATAGTTTTCTCATAGGGGCGCCTGGGTGGCGCAGTCGGTTAAGCGTCCGACTTCAGCCAGGTCACGATCTCGTGGTCCGTGAGTTCGAGCCCCGCGTCGGGCTCTGGGCTGATGGCTCAGAGCCTGGAGCCTGTTTCCGATTCTGTGTCTCCCTCTCTCTCTGCCCCTCCCCCATTCATGCTCTGTCTCTCTCTGTCCCAAAAATAAATAAAAAAAAAAAAGTTGAAAAAAAAAAAAATTAAAAAAAAAAAAAAGATAGTTTTCTCATATAAGGTAGGTATCTTTAGAAAGTTAATTTTTGTGTTTGTTTTCAACAATAAATCCATTTTGGCTTACCAAATTCTTGGCCTGCTGTGTTGTGTTTTGAAGAAACTTCTTCATTGTACCCATGGAAGAAACATTCCATGGGATTGGCATTTAAAAACTGAATTTACAAGTGCTATGCTGGACTCTTCTATTTATTACAGTTCAGTCAGCAGCAATGCTAAAAGTGGTATGATTCTATGAACCTAACATTGCTTTCATTGAGATGATATAAATAAAATCCACAAAATCTTATTAATCTTTTCCCTTCAACTTGATGACAAAATAATTTTGTGTTCTTTTTACAAATGGCTAACACATATATAATTTTGATTTTCATGAAAATGGAAAAATTTATGTTTAATAATTATAATCCTCTTCAGATGAGAACACCAAAGATTGAAGAATATTATAATCCTTGTTTTCTAAACTTCCTTCTTCCATTTTCCCCCTTCTAAATTTCAGTAGGCTTTTAACATTGTCTGACAACCTCTTTCAGCATTCACTATAAAAAACAGCTGGAATAGCTTGTTCTCCTGCTGTTCAGCCAGCTATTTCTTACATTTAGAAGAAACACATAGGGGTCCAGAACTAGATGAATACATTGTTTAATCTTTGAGATCAAACATATATTATAAGGATATTATTATTTAAGAACTAACTTTTTAAAAATAGGAGCAAAGTAATATCCTATCAGGGTTTTCTTTTTTTTTAAGTTTACTTAGAGAGAGAGCCATGAGTGGGGCAGGCGTGGAGAGAAAGAATCCCAAGCAGGCTCTGCGGTGACAGTGGGCTTGAAGTCATGAACTGTGAAATCATGACCTGAGCCAAAAATCAAGAGTCAGACGCTTACCTGAGTTACCCAGGTGCTCCTCTATCAGATTTTAATCATTTATTTCCTCCGAACTCTAAAATAACAGATTGGTTAGGATATCCAAATTGGAAATTCAAGGAAAGATGTATGAATGATTATGAGTTATGCCCTAATACTTTTGTTTGTTTTGCTCCTGCCTACATTAAAGTAGAATCCGTGAGAGACATTAAAAATGTTCATGTGAATGTAATCACTTTCCTATACTTGTGTCTTAAATACTTGTCTCTTAAATACAAAGCCACATGACTGAATATGCACAAAGTAAGGATGACCAAGATGACAGAAAAAATTGCAACCATTTCAAAGTCAAGTGTGAAGTAACTAGCAATTATTCATTCTGTCATTCCTCTCTGTTAGTAAAGTTGACTATACATAAAAATATAAACATTCATGAACACAAATTAACTAACTAAACTGGAGTGGGAGATGACTGGGACCAACCAGATGGCTTCACTTTCTTTTTTAAAATTTATTTATTATTTTTAAAAATTTATTTATTTATTTTGAGAGAGAGAGAGAGAGAGCAGAGGAGGGGCAGAGAGGGAAGGAGAGAAATTCCAAGCAGCCTCCACACCATCAGCCCAGAGCCTGTTGTCAGGCTTGAACTCAAGAACCATGAGACCATGATGTGAGCTGAAATCAAGAATCAGAAGCCTAACCAAATGAGCCACCCAGGTGCCCCAGATGGCTTCACTTTCAAGTTTATGAGGCTAGGATTCATTATGAAAATACATTTAAAAAAAATTTTTTTTGATGTTTATTTTTGACAGAGAGCTCAAGGAGGGGAGGGACAGAGAGAGAGGGAAACACGAATCCAAAGCAGGCTCTAGGTTCTGAGCTGTCAGCACAGGGCCTGACGTGGGGTTGGGACCCAAGAACTGTGAGATCATGACCTGAGCCAAAGTCAGAAGCTTAACAGACTGAGCCACCCAGGAGCCCCTGAAAATACATTTTTAAAGTATAAATTTACTTGAAGACTAAAAATTACCAATCCTGATATAATATTATGGGTTATAATAAATACAATTTGGAAATTACAATGGATATTTTCATCAAATTTTAGAACTGTTTTATTTTCCCAACAATATTAACCTTTTGTAAAAAGACTTGCTGACCTGTCAGAGTTAAGGAAATCACTAACAATTAAATAAATCCCATGGAGTACTAGATAAAGTAGAGTTATCCAAGTGCTTGACCACAAAGTGATGTTGAAGTTGATCTGGAAAATTACTTTGCACCTCTTTAAGATGCTCACTTCCCTACTGTAAGTCCTCTCCAAAACTCAAACTACTTCTCAGCTTCTATTTTAAGATAGACCGTTCCAAACATACTCTCAAATTCAATTTTAAAAATTTATCTAGCTCTTGGTATGATGCTGTAATATACAGATTTAATTTTATTAAATTTTTTTAATTATTTATTTTTGAGGGGGAGAGAGAGAGAGAGACAGAGTGCAAGTGGGGGAGGGGCAGACACAGAATCTGAAGCAGGCTCCAGGCTCTGAGTTGTCAGCACAGAGCCAGGCGAGGGGCTAAAACCCACAAACCGTGAGATCATGACCTAAGCCGAAGTCAGATGCTTAACCCAGACGCTTAACCGACTGAGCAACCCAGGCATCCCTAAATTTTATTTAGAAAAGTGTTAACTTACAGTTTTTACCTCTGAAAGTAAAAAAAAAAAAAAAAATTCATGTTATTCTCCATTAAATATATTACCAGAGAAAATATTTCTAAAATTTATGTTAGCAAATCTCAAGTTTACTTAATACTTAGATGAATTCATAGAAGACCATACTCTAAAATGCCTATAGACGCAAGTCTTTTTAGTATTTTTTTCCACTGGATATTAAAATTCTAAAGCCATAATTTACCTTAATTGTTGGCAGCAGTTCAGCTTTCCATGATAAATCAATCCCTTGCCGGCTTTGAAATGAATATGAAAATATAATTAAAGAACAAATATATTAAAATACTATAATTTATAAATAAGCTTCAGAGGAAAAAGAAACCAGCTACAGACCTATCAGTGAAAGTTCTAATGAAGTTAAGTCCAGTAAATCTAATCCAATATACTCTTATCTATAAAGACTTTAGGGTACAAAAAAAAAATGTTTTTCCTAGCAACAAACTATTTCAATGTTTGCAAATATTATTGGTGTTAATTTCCCTTCTTTTTCATTTTAAAATCAATACTACAATTTAGTATAGCAGCAAAATGAGTTTAATAATGTATGAAGCTATTCTAAAAAGTGCGGTGTGATTTGTATTATTTATATTGAGAAAAATGAACAATCAAGGTTCAAAACACTTACCACATAGAAGTGCTGTTTATGCAGCCAAATATCCAACTATTTGTATCCTGTTGATTAATAACACAAAGCACATAAAATATTATAGAAAATAATTATATAAAATAGTCAGCTTTAACATTTTACTGTTATGTTACAGGGTTAGTAGGCACAATGGAAACATAAAATAGCAACTTGTTATTGAGAAACATTTCCAAGCAGTTGTCAAAAGTCATATAATATAGGTCAAGGGTAGGCAAAGACGTCTGATGTCAACATAGATAGGTAAGCAAATAACCTAGAACAGCAGTAAGAGAAAGAGTGACCTCTGAACAGCATATTGCCTAAGTAATTCTAATTTTTGAACCAACACTTCCAGAGTTCAGAAATGTCCATACTTTAATTAGTTACATAGTAAGTAACCTACATTTTAAGTAAAAACAGAAGAATGATCACCTAGAGGTGGACTTTTTTTTTTTTTTAATTTTTTTAATGTTTATTTATTTTTGAGAGAGACAGTGACAGAATGCAAGTGGGATAGGGACAGAGAGAGAGGGAGACAGAATCCGAAGCAGGCTCCAGGCTCTGAGCTGTCAGCACAGAGCCCAACACGGGGCTTGAACTCACGAGCTGTGAGATCATGATCTGAGCCGAAATCGGATGCTCAACCGACTGAGCCACCCAGGCGCCCCGAGGTGGACTTTTATAAAAATAGAAAAAAAAAAAAAAATCCAGAGCCAAGTAATTAAAAATAGCAATTATTCTAAGTATAGCTTGTTAGTTTATTGTTGGGTACTTATTTGATTATCATGCAAAACTTCTATGTAATTGAGAATGTGTTTGGGTTGAAGCAAAACTGCAAGGGCTCAAAACAAAAGCTAGTTATTACTTTATCCGGGTAGCAGGGGAATGCTGCAGAGATGGTAGTGATAGTTTAACAATATTACGTTATTTATCTTCAGTAGTTTAAAAGCAGTAGGACTAAAAGACCAAAGGAAGTAGTAAGAGCAATGTTCCAAGATGTGATGATCCAACTACTGAAATCCTACACCAAGGTGTAAGAGGATAAAAAACACTGCTCAGATAGCTACATAAAATTTGCTTTAGTAAACAGAGAGGACAATGAAAAAGAAATTAATCCCTTCATTCAACCAGTATTTACAAAGTCCATTCTAGAACCATGGAATCATGCTAAGCCTCCAAGGAAAATGATAAATGAGACAGACACCATCTCTGCCCTCATGGGGCTTAAATACAATTTCAAGACATTTTCCAAGAATACAGAAAAGAAAGCTGAAAGGAAACAAAAAACAATGTGGTATTTGTCTGCTCTCCACTGCAGGCAAAATACTTACCGAACTTCTGTATCAGGTGCCTGTGTTTCCCAGAATAACGTAATATTAAAAAGGCAAAAAAAAAAAAAAAAAAAAAATCTGCATAGCTTAGACAAGAAAAGTCCAGCAAGTTCTAAAGATCCAACCCACTTTTGTAATGGGTTTTTGCAGGGAGCCTATCCTAAGATAACCCTTAATATGAAAGTTGCTAATATTCCACACTATTTACACTTCAGTGTATAGTGAATTCTGACTTATTTATTAACAAATTGAAAAAGTATTATTCAAGCCCATCCTAAAACACCATGTTGATATAATCTATAAGGTGTCAAAAGAACAATTTCAGGTCATCTAGTAAGCATCCCTAACTCAACTAATTATAAAAATTATATTAAAAATCTTAGAAAAAGTCACTCAAAAAATGCCAACTAATTCCTAAGGTATACAGAAAATGCTACTTGATCATAAAATTTATAGATCTAAAAAGAAATACATCTACAGTAAAAAACAATGCTCTCAATGGCTGCTAAAACTGTTAGGTAAAAAATTGATTAGGAACTTTATAAAAGATATATCATGCTGATACCACCCTAGTCCACTGATAAGTCTTTAGGTCACTAAAGTGGGACAACCAGATATTATAGATCTTCTAATAAGTACACAGTTCTACTTATAAAACATTCTTGCCACAAAAAATGATAATTAATCAAAAATCAAAGTTCTCACCCAGAGCCTGCTTTGGATCCTCTGTCTCCCTCTCTCTACCATGCTCACGCTCTCTCTCTCAAAAATAAATACACATTGAAAAAAAAATGATACCATAAGAATACAGTCAGCTAGGGGTACCTGGGTGGCTTAGTCGGTTGAGTGTCAGACTCTTGATTTCAGCTCATGATCTCATGGTTCTGGAGACTGAGCCCTTGAGTTGGGGGGGTGGGTAGAGTCTCTCTCTTTCCCTCTCTCTCTGCCCCACCCCCACTTGGCTCTCTCAAAATAAATAAATAAACTTAAAAAAAAAAGAATACAATCAGCTAAACCCAGATTATGGGAATTCTGTAGAACATATAACCCACTTTCTTAAATAAATGGCGGGGGTGGAGGGAGTAAAGAGGGGCTGTTATAAAAGAGACTTAGGATCCATGAATCAAATGCAACATGTGTACTTTTTAGATTCTGATACAAATAAACCAATGTAGAATTAATTGAATGAGAGGAAAATTCAACATGGACTGGGTATCACATGATACTAAGGCATTAATAATTAATTTTATTGGATGAAATAATGGTATTATAGTAACATGCACAATTCTTATCTGTTAGAAAAACATATTGAAGTATTTAACGATGAAATGATAAAATGCCTAGAATTTGCTTTAAACATGGTTCAGTCAAAAAAAAAAACTGAGGAAAGTATAAACAAGAATGGCAGTGTTGTTATAGCTATGTGATGATTATGTGAGATTTCATTATCATATTCTACTTTTATATGATTGAAAGAAAACTTCTATAATACAAATTGAAAATATTTTAAAAATTCACTACATGACTTTATCCTAATTAATACCCATGGACCTTAATTACAGAAAAGAAATCCTCCAATAAGTCAAATGCATAATTTGAACTTTGGCAAGGATTTTTCTCAATATAATACTAAAACTGTAATTTGGAATTTAGTATTAAGTGAGTTTGGATATTTTAAGACAGCAGTCTAAGGGCTAGATTCTCCTAAGATAAACTGCCCATACAGATTTTAGGCTAAGAGATGCTAGTCTCTGTGGGAGACACAAAACTCTGGTCATCCCACTAAAATTAGTTTTCATTAGCATCTAGCCCACAATGCTTGCCTATAATCTTTTCTAAAGATTTTACAAAATATCAAATGGCAGTATTTACCAAGAAAGTGACACATGAGATTCTAGTTCTAAAGAATACAAACAATCCAACAAAAGGGAGAAGAGGAAATAAATTATGAAAAATGCATAGACAAAGTGAAGAATCCTGGGAAATGAAAAAAAAAACTTTTTTCAAAAAAAGAGGGAAAAGAACCCAAACTGGGAAACAAGTTCCCGAAAGTATGCTGATAAATTATTACTTAAATATTCCTAATATAACAAAGGCATGCTATAGCATTTAACATATTTTTTACAATGTCTAACATAGTAGGTACTCATTAAAAAGAAATAAGAAAAATAATCATTTTGTTAACTCTTTGTCTAGGTAACACTGTAACAAAGTTATTATTTTAGAAAATGTTTGGTATAAAAAAACCTGCAATTTTAGTGTGGTAGCCAATGGAAAACAGTATTTACTTCATACAGAACAGTTTTGCTTAAATATATCTGTGAATTTTAAAATTAAAGGAGATTGAACTGAATTCCTTCATCCTAAATACAGTGAAAGTAAGGCAGAAAAACAATGTGAAAGACCTAAACTAGAACCAAGAGTATAATTTCGTAGTAAATTATCAAAGGAACAATGATTAATATTTTTTAATCAAAACTCCGTTCCAGACAAATATTTTTCAACTTATTAGATTTGATTAATAGCTCATAGCTAGAGGATATCTATTAGATATTAGTCAAATCTTTAAAAACCTAACCTTTTAAATTTACATAAAATGTGCCAATCATCTTACCAGCATGGTGCTCTGACAATATACATGAGTGTAGATTTTTCTATGATTTGCAAGAGGAAATGTAAAATATATCTTATCAGATTCCTAAAAAACAAAAAAGGGAAAACATAATAAAACTATTAAGAGAGTAGATAAATTCATCGTTCAAATATCCAGATAAAGCAATGAGTAATTATTCTAGTTTTATCATTCTTGGTATTGTTAAGAACCAACATTCTAGGAGTGGGAAGATGTAAGACAGATATAAGACAGGGGTATCAAGTACCCTGTAGTCCCGAATTTGTCCTGGAAATATTGTTTGGGTTGAGGTTTTGGCCTTATGATCAAGATAAAATACATTTCTTAACTCTGTCTACTGAAAAGGCCTAGAAATGCTAACCCACTAGCCATAAACATCTCTAGTGCCCAAATTATGGTTTTTAGACACCAAATAATATTAAGAGCTCCTTAGAGAAAAAGCTGATTCAAAGTATGCACCAGGAAATGTGCAAAATGAGCTCAAATATCTTCTCATACTAGATAGGGAGTAAACTATCAAAGACAACTAAAGAAAAGCTTTATCAAAAAGATTCAGAAGCCTAACTTGAAATGCCTTCCACTAGTCAAAGACAGAACGACTTTAATAGTTTAGATGGAAGTGCAAACATGTTTGAAGTATGAGTTCATAATAATACTAGAAGAAAAAGTCCCCCAAACCATTTATGATTACTGATGGAGGAGGCTTGTGAGCCAACTAGCTATTCTGAAAACCAGAAATATAAGACCCAAAGATACAGGCAATTTTAATTTTTTCCTTTTGTGATTATGTTCCACTTCTGATAAATTTAGATGAGAAATTTCCCAATACAGTGCTCTACTTAATAAAGAAAAAGTAATCAAATTAGAGTGCCACCATTTTTGCATCCCCCTAAATGAATTAATGACTCTAGGCATTCTTCATCAATAGCTGCTAACATCACAAAAAAAAGAGTAGCCAAAACAAAAGCTGACTCTGATCAAGCAATTGAATCTGATCCACAAACTAAGTCACCAGAAGAGTAGACAAAGGAATATATAAATGGCATGCAATGGGGAATATAAGGGAATGCATATAAGGGAATGCAATCAGCAAAATCAAGACTGTGAAACTCCAGAGGACGAATGACTTGTTTTTTCAACAAATAAGCTGCAAGGAAAGAATGGGATAGAGGAAGTATGAGAGGTTAAAAGAGGAATAAGAGACATATCAACAAATGACAGTATGTGGACACTTGTACTCTCATTTAAACAAACTGAGAAACAAAAAATTTGACAATTATGATAAAAGTGGATAACTGAACACTAACTAGATATTATTAAGGAATTTTCATTAAATTGTTTTAATGTGGGAAAATGATATATAGTTATCTTTTTAAAAGAGTCTTTAGGGGCGCCTGGGTGGAGCAGTCGGTTAAGCGTCCGACTTCAGCCAGGTCACGATCTCGCGGTCCGGGAGTTTGAGCCCCGCGTCAGGCTCTGGGCTGATGGCTCAGAGCCTGGAGCCTGTTTCTGATTCTGTGGCTCCCTCTCTCTCTGCCCCTCCCCCGTTCATGCTCTGTCTCTCTCTGTCCCAAAAATAAATAAACGTTGAAAAAAAAATTTTAAAAAAAAAAGGGTCTTTAACTTTTAAAGATAAATAGTAAAATGTTTTTGAAAAAAAAGTAAAAAAAATCCATTGATGGTATACTTACATTATAAGCCACATAGGTCCATTTGGACACTTTTACTGGAACCCACACAGATGTCCCTAAGGTAAAGGAAATTAATTTTGAAACATTAAACAATTTCTTTTACTGAACGCTCATGAAATATACTTCTTTTTTTGAACTACTTCTCAATTACAGTAGGATTTGAAAAACAGGGTTTCCTGAACAATGGCTATTTTAAAATAAAAAATCCAGTAAGATGTTATCTATATGCTCATTAGCAACTAGCATTCACATCAAGGAAAACATCTTAAATCTATCTGGTGTCTTTAACTCTAAGAAAGTATCAATAAAAAGGAAATAAATTATTTCATTTTCCAAACTGAGTATGACAGGTAATATGTTAACAGCAAAAGATACGCTGTTACACTAAAAGAAGACTGAAAAATGACTGATACTGAAAACCTAAGTAAAGATTAATTATTTTATGGGACTGTCAGGAGAATAGAGACATTTAATTCTATCTTTAAGTTTTTTCTACTTGTCACGTTATTTTCAGGACAAAATTTTTATCAGCCACATCTTATAGTTTTTCCTACTCTTTCCCTTCCTTAACCAAGAACCTCATCAGAAACTATCACAGAAAAATTAATAAGATATAACAGAATTACAATACCTGAAATACCAAAGTTTCAAAGACTTTGCTAATAATAAATTTACCTAAAAATAATAATCAAAACTTAATTTAAAATAAAAACATGTTGGGGCGCCTGGGTGGCGCAGTCGGTTAAGCGTCCGACTTCAGCCAGGTCACGATCTCGCGGTCTGTGAGTTCGAGCCCCGCGTCAGGCTCTGGGCTGATGGCTCAGAGCCTGGAGCCTGTTTCCGATTCTGTGTCTCCTTCTCTCTCTGCCCCTCCCCCGTTCATGCTCTGTCTCTCTCTGTCCCAAAAATAAATAAACGTTAAAAAAAAAAAAAAAAATTTTAAAATAAAAACATGTTATTACCACCAACCTGTTAAATCAGAAATTATTGCTGGATTTTCCTCAAAGTGTTTTGCTGGATGTCTTATAAAGTGGTGATTCAAAACTGACAATTTCTTCTTGGGATTTTGAGTTATCTAGAAAGAAGGATACATTCTGCATCTTTTTGTATCCATTGTGATAGTTCAATAAAACTTTGCTTCAAATAATAACAATAAGAACCAAGAGTTATTTACTCTGGGTCAGGCACTGTTCTAAGTACTTAATATGTTAATAACTCATTTAAGCATCGCAAGAGCTCTAGGAGATAATAACCTTTACATTTGCATTTTTACAAAGAAACCAAAAGCAGACAGAAATTAAGGAACTTGCCCAAGGTCACATTCCTATTCAGAGTCTGGGTCAGGATTCAAACCCAGGCAGTCTGGCTCCAGAACCCATGACATTAATCATTACGCAACTGTACCTCTTAAGTAACAGTTAAGAATAAAATATACAAAGGTGTATAGAGTCAGATGAGAACTTAAGAGATCCACCCGACTAGTGATTCCAACACACTGATTCCAAACTCAGGCCAGTGCCAATCTCACAACAAATAATTCACTGGTCATTAGAGAAAATATGAGTTGCCAACTGTACTTCCTTAGAAACTACTTTCCTCTACTTTGTCCTACTTACTTTCATTGTGTCTAAATGTCCTTTCTTTCATGAAATGAAAATGAAAGCAGAAAATAGGATTTTTTTATTGCCTGTTTTAAAATACCATAGCACAATAAATATCTACAACTTTATACCAGTTTCTCCCTTAAAGAAAAAAAAAGTACTGGGTATAAAATCCATTTAGAATCTACCACTATTTAATTCTCTAATTTAAGCACTGAGGCTCTGACAGGTAAGCGATTTTCTCAGTAACATAGTGAGAGGATGAAAAAGAAACGACAGTGAGGACCCATGTCTAGTAAATCTTTTCAATCCCTTAGGAAGTCACCTTTTGCTTGAACATTTATTTCTAACTTGCTCTTGTGGAAGCTAGTACAACCCGATTTCAACAATTCTTATGGAGAATGGTCTGCCAAATCTGACTCCTTGTTACTTTGCTATATGAAGTTAGAGGCCAGCCCTTCAAGAAACTGAAGACCAATGAAACATTTCTTTACAGATTAAACAATTTCAAAAAAAAAAAAAAAAAAAAACACCAAACACATCAACTGTTTTTCACAGAATTATTTCAAACCCTCACCACCCTGGCTGCCTTCCCTGGATAAACTCAAGTTTGTTAATGTCCTCCTTATGATACAATATATAAAATAGAATATAGTTCTTCAGATATCATATAACTACAGTAGAGGACACTGAAATTTTATCTTCATTGATGCAAACTCAAGACTTTAATCAACTCAATCTAATATAAAACTAATTCTGACTTTTTTTTTTTAAGCAGCCACATCTGTTTGCAAACATTAAAAGTAATAGGTCTTTTTGACAAAAATTTTAGTTAAGACAGGACTCTCCCATCCTTACTTACTCTGGGGAATCCATCCATTCATAAGTTTTTAGCTATGTCTTTTATTTTTTTTAATTTTTTTAATGTTTATTTATTTTTGAGAGAGAGAAAGAGAGAGAGAGAGAGAGAGAGAGACAGGGCGTGAGTTGGGGAGGGGCAGAGACAGAGGGAGACACAGAATACAAAGCAGGCTCCAGGCTCTGAGCTGTCAGCACAGAGCCCAACATGGGGCTCGAATTCCCAGACTGTGAGATCATGGCTTGAGCTGAATTACGATGCTTAACCGACTGGCCCACCGAAGCGCACCTGAGCTAGGTCTTTTATGATAACCATCAGAAATTATTCTCTAATTCTGATTTCTTCGTACCACATGTTTGGGACTAAAGAAAGGTAGCAATCATATCCTAACTTTTTAATTGTCTAATATTTACTCCAGTCTATTATATATAGTGAGTTTGTGAAATAGAACTCAGTTTCAAATTTTGATTCTTAGCAATATTAGTTATCAAAAATTTCTCATTTGTCTCTTAAAAATGTGTCTGTAAAATACTTATCTATCCAGAATTATAACATATTACATACTAGTATTAATATGTTCTCATCTCAGGACTTAATGGAAAACAAGATTTATTAAACTTAGTTTTATGCAGTGTCAACTATACTTCAATTAAAAAATAGATCTATGCACAATTTTTAAGGATTAAACCTGTCTATTATTGTTCTTCATGGGCTGAAATGGTTTCTTCCCTAAGACTACCACATGTCATTCCAAATACAACCTGGTCTTGCAATTTCAAGGGATTCTATTATTATATCTAGTTGCACTCTCTCAAACAAACTCATAGTTTGACCATAGTTCAGACTCACAATTAAAACAAGGTTGAAAACTAAAAAATGTTTACGTTCCATGACCAATTCAGTGTTAATACTATAAAGCTGATTTACTTTAATAAATATACTAACTTGAATATGGTATTTTGTGGCTTAAAATGTAGTAAAACACAACAATCTGGGTCTCCCTTTTTGGGGGAGTCCCTCTTTTATTGCATTCTTCAGGAGAGAGGTAAGCATCTCATCTACTAGTAGTTCTGCAGCTTTCTGAAGGGTTAAGGAAAAAACACAAACGCTACCCCCCACTTCCCCCAACAGAGAAAGCAAAAGAGCAAAGTTCTAAACACAATAAGGAAAGCATTACCTAGAGATCTATTGATAAACAGCCACACATACTAGTCTCTCAAAGAATTGGAGCCTTCAAGAGAAAGAATCCAAAAATATCTGAGCTGAATACTTTGTCATAATGAAGAAAACTACCTAACACACAAGGAACTTCTTCTCCAAAAGGAGAAGCCACAACCATAGTTCTCAAAACATGTTTCTATAAAACAGTGAAAGACTCCAAGATGACCTGAGGTTAAAAAAAGAGCTGCTTAAGATGAAAAACAGCAGTATGTTCCCAATTCACAGAAAAATATGTAAGTTCATTCCCTGAATTTTGCTGGAATCCTTGGTGCCCACTACTATATATCTGCTGGCAGACAAGAAAGAGATGAAAGAGCAATACTATAAAGGGCACTAGGACTTCCAGGTGTCCTGCTAATTGAACAACTTGGTAAATCACTGGCCTAGAGAGTTGATAAGTGAAATCTCATTACAGAAAAGATTCAACTTCTAGAAGTACATAATTTAAGTTTTGGCCAGAGTGGGTTATTCAATGAATTCAATGATAGGAATAACTTTTCTTATCAGAAAGGTAAAGATGCTTTTTAAAAAAAATTTAAACAAAAAAAATTAAAACAAAAATGTCTAGTAAGATAGATCATGAAGTCTACAACATATTACTAAGAAAAAAAAAGATAACCTTGTAGTAAGTATTTTCCTTAAAGTTAAAAGGATATATATCAAATTTTAAATGAGTAAAGGTGAAGAATTAGGGGGAAGATTTAAAGTATCCTTTCACTTTTTCATTTTCACTGCATTCAATTAATTATTCATAGTGATCAAAGTATTATCAGATACAAATAAAGAGATTTCTATTTTGAAACTAATTAGTTATATAACATAAGGCATCTACTTTTATGAAAGTAAAAAAAAATGTATTAAATCCTTCCCTGCTGTAACAAAAGCTTTTACTTTACTGAAGTAATATTTAATTTTAAAAATACATACTTGTTTAGTATCAGCATCAATAAGATCAAAGAATGCTCGAATTGTAGTCAACTGCAATTGCTTACACCTAAAGAATAAAGTTACAAATGAAACATTCTTTAAAAGTATACTTTTGATACAAACATGCACAATTCTATTATTTAATGGAATATCTGGGTTTCCTTTACTGCTCTAAACTCTAAAAGTATTTAACAAATCATTATTATCAAGTATATATCTTAAAGTTGAAACATAAAAATAAAGCAAATTAAATCTTCCTGGATGTTTGACAGTGGAACTATCAGGGTCCTTCTGTTTTCCCTAAGTCTCCTTGTCTACCCCAGCTATAGACAATATCTGCCCCATCTTTCTATGCCTAAACTGTTGTGCTTCTTTCAGACACCATAGACTAAACAGCCAGAGGAAAGTGAAAAAAGAAACTTTAAGCTAAATCATATAGAGAGAAGATAACTAGGGTCTACATATTTCTTACTCGTAATCTATTTTTGTAAAGGATAAATCTAACTCCTACTTGGCTTTCCATGTACTATTCTAGAATAGTCAATGCTACATTAATCAAGTTCCTGAGTTTGGTGACTGGCCAAGAGCTCAGTGGTCTTATCGCAAATACCTTTAATTTTGCTAAACTATGACAAACTCGAAAATTTTGATATTTGAGTCTAGCTTGAGACTGATGCTATTGGTTCTTCAAGAAATGATTTTACAGGCTGCCAAAGGAACCTTGGTCATACTGAGACAAAAACCAAGGTTAGAGTTCTAGGTACTTTAGTCAATCTTTCTCCCATATCATTATTTGTGGATAAATCAATGCACTGATGAGAAAAAAGGAGCACCACAAATCACCAAAATAAGTTATATTAACTTACCACACAATGGAGAGGTGGTCTGTTGAGACCCAGGTCTTAGGCACTGCTGAACTCTAAAAGGACAGGAAAAAAAAATCCAACTTAAGAAAAGCACATTTGTTATTCTCCAAAAGGTTTGAAATTCCCAGAAGCTAATATTTAGAAACATGTAACATTAGTTTCACTACTTTATGATGCATAGACATATTTAAATGATGATTATAAAAGGTGATCCAAAAATATTAAGGTAGTCCCTGCATAAAATCACTGTCATTACTCCTTAGTCAAGCTTAAATTACCCTTAAAAAAATTATTTAAGTATCCACAGATTCCTTACTGAAGTTTAATGTCTAACTCTATTACTCTATTAAGAGGCTGTTTATGATTCTTTAATAAATCACAACTATTTTAGTAGTTTTAGTTCTGACTATTCTTTGATAAAGTCTAAGATGTTACTTTTTAATCAGGTGTGCTTAAGAAATACCCAGACCTGGGAAGATTTTTCAAAATTAACATGCCTGACCACAATTCCAAAACTATTAAATCAGACTCTTACAAGTAGGGCCCAAGGTTACCTATTTTGAAAAAAATCCCTAGATTAGGATATGTATTACTAGTTAGAGACAGAATAGGAAAAGGCTCCTAAAAAATATAACTATTTGAAGAAAACTTCCTGACAATGGCACAGTACCCCCTTCAAGAACTAGACTCCTTTTCATACCAGGTAATGACTTCCTTCCCTGTGAACAACATCTTACATACAATGGGGAAACATTAAGTAAATCTGATTATTATTTTTCACAGTGTCTCTCTTTGCATTCAAGAAAGGATTGTTTACTGTCAGCCTGGGTCCCTTAATGGGACTCCTTCAAAAACCATCCACCAACTTAAATACGTATTTAGGGCAGTTATAGGAGTAAAATGTAAACTTGTATAGTGTTTAAGTGCCAGTTCTGTGTGAGTGTGTATCACAGCATTTCAGCCTACTTTACTAATACAATCGAGGTCTCTAACTTAATTTTTCTAGTTCCAATGGATGTAAATGTCAATTAACTATTCTTGAGATAATCATTAAAAAATTGTTACTTCTTAATAATTGTTTTTTAAAGTAAACATACATGCAGATATATAAAAGACTATAAACTATTTAGGGGCTAAAATACTAAATAAAATTCTGACAATAACCAGCTTTGAGAAAATTCCATTAAGAGATAAAATATTTTCATCAGAGATACAGAATTACAAGCTCCTCAAACAACAAATTATCAAACGCATCAGAAAAGAGGGACACGGACACACACACACACACACACACACACACACACACACACACCCCTTAAAGAAACCAAAGTTCTTTAAAAGATAAGCTGGAGGAAAGGACACCAATAGAGCATCATGCCCCAACCAAGTCTAGGAAATAAGACATCCAATTATATATATATTTGTGTTTTACTAAAGAGTTGATATTTCATGCTTTGAGGACTTCAAGCAAATATCTGCCCAAAATATTCAACACCAAATAACAAGATTCATACTAATAATGAGGTCTGAGAGATTTTCCAATTTAGTTGCAAAGCTATTATATGGTTATATCACAACTCCTCCAGTAATAAGAAAATGGTGGGTAACTACAAAATGGCTTAATAATTTTTGTTTTATGTGTGGCAAGTATTCAGTAATACTTGTTCAATAAACGAACAGTAACCTAAGGTGGGGCAATAGATGAACTGAGCAAGGGAGTTATGTACGAAGAGAACAACCATGAAACAAAGCACGATCTCTTAAAAAGCAAAAAGAACTCTATGGATTTTTTTAGAAATTAAGTTATATGGGGCACCTAGGTGGCTCAGTCGATTAGGTGTCTGACTCTTGATTTTAGCTCAGATCATGAATTCAAGGTTCATGAGTCTGAGCCCTGCATTGGGCTCTACACTAACAGCACTGAGGCTACTTGGGATTCTCTCTCCCTCTCTCTGCCCCAGCCCTGAGTGCACTCTCTCACTCTCTCAAAATAAATAAACTTAAAAAAATTATTTAAAAAAAGAAATTAAGTTATATTTGGAAATGATGTGTAGTATACACATGTATACATACTACATACAATATCTACACACTGTGTACAGTTAAAAAGTTAAGATGATAACTGAAGATTTCAAGGTAAAATATATAAGAAATACTATAAATCCTAAAAGAAAACTTGAACTCACTTTACAGAGGCTATGTATCCCAGTTAAAGACCAAATACTTGATGTCCTAGCAGGGGAGAATAATTAGCAAATTAATCAATCAGGGTTCTGTTATACTATCAAAGCTACTTTTTTAATTTTAAAATTGGTAAACCTTAGAGCGCCTGAGTGGCTCAGTCAGTTATGCATCTGACTTCAGCTCAGGTCATGATCTCACAGTTCATGGGTTCAGGCCCCGCATAAGGCTCTGTGCTGACAGCTGAGAGCCTGGATTCTGTTTCAGATTCTGTGTTTCCCTCTCTCTCTGCCCCTCCCCTACTCACACTGTCTCTCTCTCTCAAAAATAAACGTTAAAAAAAATAATAAAAATAATAAAATTGGTAAACCTTTATTCAAGTTCAACACTCATAAGTATGTGATATGCTTGATATTCGACTTCCATTATAAATAGCATACCACTCAGATGTAACAAGGGGCCCTTGGACTTCAGTCCACAAATTCTTATGGTTAAAACTCATCAATGAGTAGATACTTATTTTGAACAAGAAACAATTATTCTTACGAGTCACCTTCATAAATAAGTAATTTTCACAAGCTTTCTAAGATCCTTTTCACTTTCTGTGGACATAAGCACTATGCCTCTGCCTTCCCAGCATATTCATTCTTTCATATTCTGTCTCTCACACACAAACGTGCACACACACACCCACACACACATAGCACTACACCAACTCAGTAGTCATTTTCAAGCAAGTATATATTTTTCCTTTCATACCCCATTGTATCCATCCTGTTACTATTTCAGTAGAATCTTAAAAAAAGATTACCACAACAGATAAGGCACTGGTATGATGGCTTAATTTTGGAAGAAAAGTCAGTCCTGAACGAACTTGGTAATCCCGGAATCCTCCAGCTACAGAAAGTGTGGTTAAATTTATGTGTCTAGCATTTAGAATCCAATAGTTGTTTACAGTCATATAAAAATCTGGTAGGAAATAAAGACACATATTAAAAATTAGTAGTCATTCCCTGCAACAATAAAGTATCTATGATACTAATACTAAACTGAATTTCTGTTTAAGCCATACTGAATTGCCTACAAACAATGTTATTCACATTTCTCATTTTTGAGTAGTCAGTATCTTTATACATGGTCTATTTTCCCATTAAATCAGAGTACAAATACTAGGAGTTACTTAAGGTCTCAGTAAAGAAAAAAGATATTCAAACTTCATTAGTTTTGTCAAGTCCATACACAAAACAGGTCTCTACATCCCACAAAGATGCTGCTAGACCATAAGCCACACAGTGTAATAAGGAGAAACCCCTAAAATTCTACCAAAGATAAAGTTCACTATGCTAAAAAAATGGTAGATCTTCCTAATCATGGCAGTATGAGAGCTTAGCAGCTCTCTACTGTGGCCAGTTACCACTATACAAAGTACTATTTAAGTGATTAAAATACAATCAGGACAACAACAATCATTTTAGTCTTGAGACTCGATGCTGCTATGGAAAACTCTAAGGGTTAAGAAGGTTCTACTCAGGGTGCTCCTGGGTGGCTCAGTTGGTTGAGTGTGTGACTCTTAATTTTGGCTCAGGTCATGATCTCACGGTTTGTGAGATTGAGGCTCACATTGGGGTCCGTGCTGACAAGGTAGAGCCTGCTTGGGATTCTCTGTCTCTCTCTCTCTCTCTGCCCCTCCCCTACTCCCTACTTGTGTGTCCTCTTTCCCTCTCCTTTCTCTCAAAATAAATAAATAAACTTAAAACAAAACAAAAAAAAAACTCATTTAGTGTAAGTAACAAGTAGCTCAAAGGGAAGAATCTGCAATTTTTCCACTTTATCTATGGAAGATGAAAACAATACAGTGTCAAAGATTTGAGGCCAGGGCAGGGGAGTTCTCCTTTCCTTTCTGATTATCAGAACTTAATGTGTTTTTACCCTGGCATTTGATCCTATTGAGGGCTTCAAACATTTTGGAACAGCAAACTTCTCCCATTAAAGATCTCAGCAATATTTAATTAGAATATGACTAAGCAGACCCATTCCTAACATCTGCAGGTCCTAGGACAAGAGGACCAAGGAACACATGCTATATGTCTAAATATATGTCTAAATATTTAACAGTAAAAATTTCAGCTAACAAACTGTTAAATCAATTATCTCTGCCTATCTTGACAAATATACATCTTCCAAATAACCTGGAAGACCAAGTTCAAATAACAAGTTCTAGGACATCTCAGAGATGGAGACTAGATGATGACAGCACAGGAAGAGCAGATCTCTAATCCATCACTGTACTATCCTCTCTTCCCATCTCAATTTCATCCTGCATTACGAGGATGAAGGATACCCAAGCTCTATTTGTACCTCATGCAGAGCCATCCCTTAGCCACAACTCAAGTTTATATACCTGCCCTCAGAACAGATCCAGGTAAGAGGCCCACACAGGCCATGGAAAAGCCTGGAGGCGGGGTTACCTGGATCATGGTCCAAAAGTAAAGGCACAGCTGCAAATATAGGCCAAGCTGCTTGGCCTATATACTCCTCGCCTTGTGGTGAATGGCAGTGCCAGGGCAGGGACCCCTAAAGTGCAGAGCCCAGTGCACAGCTTCCATTCCCCTATTGAAGGGCAGTATTTCCATCAAGTATAAACAGGGAATGCACTTCTGGAGGTCATATGGGTCTCCTAAAAACCTCCTAAAAAAATCCACCACCCCTAGAACTTTTGTTTTTTCATTCCAATTTTGGCTTAATGAAATATGAAATAAATACAGAATAAATAAGAAAGAGGGTTGCTAATTACTGGAAAGGCACCTAACGTTAAGAATTACTTTCAGCCTGAACCTTTCAGAGACAGATCATCAGTAGCCTTCAAAAACAGTAAAATTGGACTCTTTTGAAAGCTCTTTCCTCAAAGAGTTTTTTAAGATGTATTCTGAGTAATTCTAACTTAACATACATGGCTCATCGACATAAAATGTAATAAAAAAGTTCTCAATTGTGATGACAAGTATTATGACTAGTCTATGCCTTTGAATTTTTTTCTAAACCTATAGGTCATTTGTAATTATTAGAATTAATAAAGCAAATTTAAGCAACTTCATTAAAACTAAAAATTTATACTGAAAGATTTCTACAAGCAAAGTTTTAAATGTAATAAGGGAAAAAATTAAACTTCACTGTAGGTACTGTTGCACCAGATATTCCAGCAAATAAATTACCCCTTGGCAATGTTATGTTAAAATGGGTACTGTGGTTTGGAGTCACTAAGGTGTATTTCTCATTTTTATCACAATTAAGATAATGCAAATTTCGATAAGGTAAGAAGTGGCATAAATTTACTGCTCAGAAAAAAGAATTCTTTTTCAAAGACTTTCTTCTGTCATATAACATTTCAATAAACAGTGAAGATAACAGTTCTTTTAAAAATATTTATTTATTTACCTTGAGAGAGAAAGCATGAGTGGGGGAGAGGTAGAGAAAGGGAGACAGAGAATCCTAAGCAGGCTCCATGCCCAGCACAGAGCTGGACACAGGGCTCAATCTCCTGACTGTGAGATCATGACCTTAGCCGAAATCAAGAGTCAGATTCTCAACCAACTGAGCCACCCAGGCACCCCAATACTAGACTTTTCTTTGAACATGCAGATAGTAATGGTACCTATCTCACAGGACTGCTCTAAGTCTCAAGTGAAATAATAATACATCATGTAAAGTCCTTAATACAACACCCAAAATATAGCAAAGTATAGTAATAAGTATTAGGAATTCTATCGCAAATTCTAAATTTGTTTGAAAATTTATTTAAAATTTACATGGTGACCTATTTATTTTAAAACAAGGCATTTCTACTGTTTTACTTAAAATATAAGCTTATTTTGAATAGAATACTCTAAGAGTTAACAAAACACAGGAAGTTTAACAAACATACTTTAAGAGACAGAGTCATCTCTAAGAGTAATTAAACTGAAGCCCAAGTGTCTAGGGATTATAAGATACATGTTCTCCACAGTAAGATGCTACTGACAGAGAAAACAAAAATTCCAATTATTAGCCTAAGCTGAAAGTCACAAAGAAAGATGCTCAGAAATGGAGGTGTTAATTTGAAACTGAGCTGCTTCACACATGGATAAATCTACAGCACACTCTAAAGAAAGCAGAAGCAAGGATTTGTTTAATCCTAAACAATAATGAGGAGGTCAGTTAGTGTTTATCTAATAGTACTTACCTGTTATGAAACGATCCAATGGCAACACAGGAGCAACATGAGGTGTAGCTTGTGTAATAAGAAGATTTATCAGATCTTGTTTAAAATTTTTCAATGTAAGCAATGCTCTTGCAACAAGGCCACCCATAGAGTGACCAATTATTGCCACACTTTTTGGAGCAAATTCTTGACCCTATAAAAAAAAAAAATCACCAAGGCATAATGAAGGCTTATCATAACAAAAATTCCAAATACTTACCTCTCTATATGAGCAATTTTATAGAAAAAAAGAAAATTAAACTACTTACATAAACTTGCATAAGATACAGAAATATATTTTCATTTACTTATAATTGGTATATGCTACCATTTTGTATCCTGCCTAATATTTTTAATGGCTATGCTTTGGTTTTCTGAACCAAAATCAGAACTCTTTGTCTACCATATTATGTCTTACCATATGTTACACTGGATGTAAAAGGTGTAATTATATTTGGTTTATTCCAAAATATTAGATTTTATAGCATAGAAGTCAGATCATTTATTTGAAACTGAAAACATCACAAAAATTCAGAACAATTATGGTTGCCATAACAACATGATACCTCATCATATTGATATATCTTATCAAGTTACTTCTCTATTGTGCACCTGGGTTGAAAAAGAAACCAGCATTCCAAAATATTTATTCACTGACAATTACATATTTTATTTTTAAAATAAGTATTGCTTTTACAAAAATCTTTTGTCTCCATATAGTATCCTTAGTTTCACTGCCAAACTTTTGCTTATCACTCTCCACACTAATCCTTCATCTATGCCTTCTCTCATAACTATGAATAAATTGGGCTTTTTACAGAAAAGAATTAACACAGTAAGCCTGAGACTGTTATCCTTATAATGGACTGCATATAAGTTGGCTCTGGGATACAGTCTGGAACCTTAGATTCCTGGATTTTCCCATAATTTCCTAAATGGAAGAATGGCTCACTATGCTGAAACTGTTTTGCAAATAATACAGTTTATACTGCATACCTGCTGTCCTTCTGGTTGGGATTTTAGTACACGCTAGGCACAGGGTCTCTACATGACCAGCCCCCAGTAAATACTATGGACACTGAACTTCTCATGAGCTTCTCTCACAGACAACACTTCACACATCACAATTCATTGCTGTATGAATTAAATGGATCCAGTGTAACTCCCCTTTAAGGACATTTGGAGGCTTGTACCTGGCTTCCTCTGGACTTCACCCCATGCACCTTTTCTTTATTGATTTTGCTTTGTATTCTTTCATTGTAATAAATCATAACCATGAGTACAAGTACATGCTGAATCCTATGAATCCTTCTGGACAATTATCAAGCCTGGGGATGGTCTTGGTGATTCCCAACACAGAGCTGATCTTAAAAAAAAGCCAAACTCTCCATTTGTGCTCTGAAACCCATCCCCTTCTGCCTTCTCAAGTACATCACTCCAGCAATTCTACTCACTTTTTTCTTGCATTGTTGTTTCTCGCTCTCTACCAGATTATTCTTGCTAGTATAAAAATATATTATTATCCCTTAAAAAATAAAAACTACTCTTTTGACACCAACTTTACCCTTAGTGAGCACATCTTTCTCTACATTTCTATAGTGTAACTCACTAAAATCAACTGCCTATACAGTACTTGCTGTCTCCAATTTCTCAACTTCCATACACTCTTACACCCACTCCAATCACACTTTCACTTCAACACTCCTCCAAAATTATCAAGTCACCAAGGAATCTAATGGCCAATTCTCAATCCTCATCTTATATGAACTATCAACAGGATTTGACATAGATCACTTCTTCCTCTTTGAAATGATTTGTTCGGATTCCTTGACAACGTATTATCCTGGTTCTCCTCTTACCTCACTGGCTACTTCTTTTTAGTCTCCTGCTGTTTCCTTCTCATCTCCCCCATGTCTTTTTTTTTTTTTTAATGTTTACTTTATTTTTGAGAGAGAGACAGAGGCAGAGTGTGAGCAGGAAAGGGGCAGAGAGAGGGAGACACAGAATCCAAAGCAGGCTCCAGGCTCCTAGCTGTCAGCACAGAGCCCAGCACAGGACTTGAACTCATGAGCAGATCATTACCTGAGCTAAAGTCAGATGCTTAAAAAACCCAGGCACCCCACCCCCCATCTCAATAAGGTAGTGACTCAGGCCTCAGTCCTTAGGTCTCTTCTTTCATATCTTGACTCCATAGTGATCTCATCCAATCTCATGGCTTTAAATACATCCATATACTGGCAAACCTCAAGTTATTATCTCCAGACTGGACCTCTTTCTCTTGAACTCTAAACTTAAAATCCAATCGCATCCTAACTATACTTGGGATATCTAACATGCATCTTAAATCAAACCTGTCTAAAACTAAATTATTAATCTCCTCCAAATATATTCTTCTTACCTTTTCCCCCATCTTAGATAACGGCATTTCAATCCTTCTAGTTGTTCAGCCAAAAACTCTGGGTCATTCTCAACTCTTTTTGTTTCACACTGCCCCTCCATATCTGATCTGCCAGCAAATCTTGTTTCCTTTAAGATTTATACCAATCTATTTCTTATCACCTCCAATGTTACCAACTTGATTTAAGCCACCATTATTCATGCCTGAATTACTGCAATGAGCTCCTAACTGGTCTCTTTACTTCTCTCACATCCCTTCATTTATCCTTGAAACCATCCACAGAATAATATTAAAACCTAAATCAGGACATGTCACTCCTTTGCTCAAAAATCTCAGCAATGTCTTTCCCTATCATTTCAAATAAAAGGTAATATTCTTAAAATTGCCTACAAGGCTCTATCATTTGTCTCCCCCTGCCAAATTTTCCTTTATTAACTTATTCTATCTACTCCAGCCATACCAGTCTCCCTGTTTTTCTTCTAATACAGCTCACATGTGCTGGCCTCAAATATTTTACTTGTTTCCTCTATCTGAAATACTTTCCTCCTAAATACCCTCATGCCCTCTAATTTATAATAAACTGTCTGCTTCTCAATAGAGACCTTTGCTGGGGACCCTTATTTGTAATTGTAGTCCTCTACCCTTTGCTCCCTATGTCCCTTTCCTGTTTTATTTTACTTCTTGGCATTTATCACTCTGTAAGATAGTATATATTTTTATTATTTATATTTATTATCTGCCTCTCCTGACTAGAACATAAGGTCCATGAGGGCTTGGATTTCTGTTTTATTCACTGCTATAACTGCATGTAGATTCAGGTGCTGAATAAATGAGGTTTCTTCCATGTGTAATGTCCTCTCACTTTCTCACACTCAAATCCTGTCCATTCAACAAAATTCAGTTGTCTCGAACTCCTACAGCACCTGGTTGTAAAACGAATCTTATGTTCTAAAAGCCTCAATTTAAAAGCGAGTTTATTAGCTCTATTATAAATTTAATATGTAGTCATTAGGGAAAATATGAAAACAAAAATACAGAAGGGAAAAACTACCTAGCATAACACATTAAATATACACTTATTTATTGTGAATGACATTTATGGAGATAAATCTCATTCTGTAAAAACATATTTATCTTACCCAATATATATCAAATACTTAAAAGGTCCTGCACCTAATTTTGCTTGTCTCCTCCTATATTATCCAGTACAGATTTAAGTTTAAAAAACACTTGCTATTGAAGTAACTTTAAAATGCTGGCTAACGCAAAGAACCATGAAGTCTAAATTTCATTCTTTTTTTTTTTTTTTTTAATTTTTTTTTTCAATGTTTATTTATTTTTGGGACAGAGAGAGACAGAGCATGAATGGGGGAGGGGCAGAGAGAGAGGGAGACACAGAATCAGAAACAGGCTCCAGGCTCTGAGCCATCAGCCCAGAGCCTGACGCGGGGCTCGAACTCCCGGACCGCGAGATCGTGACCTGGCTGAAGTCGGACGCTTAACCGACTGCGCCACCCAGGCGCCCCTAAATTTCATTCTTAAGATGCATAAGAATATCATACTGCTTGAATTTTACTATAGCTATATAGTTAAGTCTTCAAATTAGGCAGTGCAAGTTCTCCAACGTTATTCTTTTTCAAGACGGTTTGGCTTTTTTGGGTACCTTGCATTTCCACATAAGTTTGTAAATTTTTACAAAAACACCTCCTGGTATTTTCATTTGTATTGCATTAACTCTACTGCTTAATTTGGAGAGAACTTATCTCTTAATTTTAAGTCTTCTAATCCTTAAAGTTGGTTCATTTATTTGGATTCCTTTCCCTCAGCAAGTTTTACAGGTTGCAGTGTACAGATACTGTATATCTCTCATTAAATTTATCCATAAGAATTGTATTTTTATATTATTGAAAATGCACTTTAAAATTTCCCCTTCCATTTGTTCAGTGATTTTTGAAGACTGACCATTTGCCCTGAGAAATTGTTAAATTCACTCATGAATTATAATTCTCTGTAAATTCCTTTAAATGTTTCTGTATATTTGTATCATCTTTAAATGTTTCTGTATATTTCTGTCATCTTGTGATCACATCTTATTTATCTCATCCAATAAACACCTTTATCACATACAGAAATAGTTCTTAACCTAATAGCTTGTTTCCTCCTGTAATGCATAATACTTAATTTCCTTGGGTTGAGAAAGTTTGCATCTGTTCCTAATGCACTGAATTTTGTGGGTTTTCCTTACATCATGAATGGGTACTGAATGTAACCAAATGATTTTCTTCATCTATTAAGATGATCCTACGATGAATTACACTGATTGATACTTAAATATTAAACCAACTTTGCATTCTTGGGATAAATCCTATCTAGTCATACTGTACTTTAAAATATTGCTGGATTTGATAGCCTAATTTTTTGTTGAGAATATTACATCTATGTTCATGAGGAATACTCTCTATTTTTTTTCCAAACAATATTAATGTCTGATTTTGATAAGGTTTGCATGTTTCTTAAAATGAACTATAAGTATTGTCTCTTCCTCTATTTTCTCAGCTTGTATGAGATGGGATTATTTCTTTCTTAAATGTGTCATGGATTTTACCACTGAAGTCATTTAACTCTAGGGTTTTCTTGGCAGTAAGATTTTTAGTTACAAATGTAAAAAATGTTAAACATATAGGGCTAGTCAGAGATTCTTTCTCTTGTGTCTGTTTTGTAATTTGTTTCAAGAGATTTGAGAATTTCAACCAAGTTGTCAAATTTATTGGTGTAATGTTGTTCATAATAATCCTTTAATAGCTTCTTACTACCTGTAGGCTCTGTAGAGATGTCCCTTCTTTCATTCCCAATATTGTTAATTTGTATTTTTTTTCATCAGTCTAGATAAGGGTTTATCAATTCTTAGATCTCTTAGAAGAATGAGCCATTGGTATAATTTTGTCTATTTTCTGTTTCCTTGATTTCTATTCCTTATTGTTTCCTTCCTTTTACTTTGAGTTTTACTTTGTTCTTTCTATAGTTTAAGTTGAAAGTTGGATCACTGTTTTTAAACCTTGTTCTTTTCTAACATAAGCATTTAAGACTACAGTATGTCTTCTAACCACTACTTTAATTTTATAAATTCTGATGTGTTTTCATTTTAATTAGGTTCAAAACATCTTCAAATTTCACCTGTTAGTTTCTTTTTGACCTGAGTTGTCTAGAAGTAATCTCTAAATATTTGCTGATTTTCCAGATATGTTTTTGTTAATTTTAATTTTAATTCTGCTATGTTCAGAAAATATACCCTGTATGATTTGAATCCTTTGAAATTTATGTTGACTTATTTCATGGCCTAGCATATGAAATTTTTTGTAAATGTTCCTTTTGCATTTAAAGAGAACATAGCTAGTGGGGGAGCTAAGATGACAGCACAGTAGGAGGACCTTAAGCTTGTCTCGTCCCTCGAATACAACTAGATAACTATCAAATCATTCTGAATACCCAAGAAATCGACCTGAGGACTGACAGAACACACTGCACAATAGAGGGAGAAATGAGGCCACATCGAGGAAGGAAGAAAGATAGGAAGTACAGAAACATGGTTTGGGGGAGAAAGCAATCGCTGGTGCTACAGAGAGAAGGGAGCCCTGGTCCTGGAGCAAGGCAAGAGAGGGTGGAGCATACAGGGATACACACAAGGAGAACACTGGAGCCATTGGCTGAGAAAACGAGAGGGGCTGATTTTCATGAGTTTTGCAAGTTAGCAGGGCTCAAAGACCAGAGTTTTAAAGGTCTGTAGGCTTGGCTGGGAGAGACCCCTGAATGCACTGCCATAAACCTGGAAAGAAGGCAAACAACCCCAGGGTAGAAGACACGATCTACAGATCACTTAAGGCACAGGGGGAGAAACTATTTGTTCTTCTAGGAGGGCATCTGTGGGAGGGGGCATTCAGAGAGATGCCTCTCTGGGGACAAAACAGCTGGCAGGTGCCATTTCCTTCCCCTGCCCCTCATATAGGCACAGAGACACCTGCTAAGGGCAGCTAAATCGGACACTGGCTGTTTAGCCTGCTTTGCTCCTAATCCCATATCCCTGTGCTCTGTGTACAACTGCCCTTCTAAGTCAAACCTGTACCTATCCCAGCACAGTGAAACTCTACCTCAAAAGACCAGCACAGGCCCCTGCCACAGCACATCCCTAAAATCTGATGTTTCAAAAGTCAGCAGGCTTGGCTGGGATAGAGCCCAAAGTGCACTGCACTTGTCTAGGCAGGCAAGCAACCCGAGGCAGACAGCATGAAAAACACCTGGGAAAAACAAGGGGAAATTGTTTGTCCTTGAAAGTGCTTCCCTGAAAGCACAGCAAGCGCAGGAGAGGGGTCTCCAGGGACAAAGGAGCTGGCTGGTACCATTTCCCTTTCCCTCCCCCCACTTAGCATAAGCACAGAACCACCTATAGTAAACAGCACAGCACCAACACTGGCTGCCTAACCTGCTTACACCAACACCCGCCCGGTACCAGCAGAGTGGGCCCATTCCCCAAAGATCAGCACAAACCCGACACATATGAGGTCTACCAACCAGAGAGTTCTGCAAGGCTTCAGTACTTGTGGAAGTAGTATCAGGTCTGATTCAATAAACAGATCAGAACACACCTAGTTAAAACTTACCACACTCTGGCCAAAGTCCAAAAACTGCCCACTGCAAGCAAGGAGAGCCTCTGTAGACCACTGGCCTGAAGGATAGAGCAGCCAAAACACAGCAGCAGTATGCAGGCAGCACACACCAGAAACATTCCCGGAAGCACCAGTCCCTGGACACTAAATGACCTCTCCCCCATAAAGCCATTACTCTCACGAGCAGGAAAAACAACAGGCTTTTCCAACACAGAGAAGAAGACCGAGACTTAGACAAAATGCCAAGATGGAGGAAATCATACCAAAGGAAAGAACAAGAAAAGATCGCATGGTCAGAGATCTAATCAAAACAGACATAAGTAGTATGCCTGATGGAGACCTTAAAGTAATGATCATAAGGACATTCACTGACTTGAGAAAAGCATAGAAGACATCAGAGTGACCCTGGCTGCTAAGATAAAAGAATTAAAAAAACAATCAGAAGTGAAAACGGCAATAACTGAAATTCGAAACAGACTGGATAATACTAATCCACAAGAATAGAAGCAGAGGAATGAATAAGTGATATAGAAGACAGAATAACGGAAAATAATGAAGCTGAACAAAAGAGAGAAAGAATTATGGATCACAAGAATAGACTTCGGGAACTCCATTACTCCATTAAATGTAGTAACATTTGTATCATAAGAGTTCCAGAAGGAGAGAGAGACAGAGAGAGAGAGAGACAGAGACAGAGAGAGAGAGAGAGAGAGAGAGAAAAAGAAGAAGATTTATTTGAGGAAATATAGCTGAAAATTTCCTTAATCTGAGGAAGGAAACATACATCCAAATCCAGGAGGCACAGGGAACTCCCATTAAAATCAGGCAAACATCAAGACAAATTGTAGTTAAATTTGCAAAAATAGTGATAAAGAAAAAGTCCTAAAAGCAGCAAGACAGAAGAAGTCCCTAACTTTACAAGGGAAAACCCATAAAGCTAGCTGCAGACCTCTCCACAGAAACTTGGCAGGCCAGATGGGAGTGGTATAATTTATTCAATGTGCTGAATGGGAAAAATCTGTAGCCAAGAATACTCTACCCAGCGAGGCTATCATTCACAACAGAAGGAGACAAAGGATTGCCCAAATAAAAACTAAAGGAGTCCATGACCACTAACTCAGCGCTGCAAGAAATATTAAAAGGGATTCTTTGAGTGGGAAGGAAAGACCAAGAGTGACAAAGAAGGAAGAGAAAATCTCCAGAAGTCACAACAAGTAATAAAATGGCACTAAATACATATCTATCAATAGTTACTCTGAATGTAAGTGGATTGAACACTTCAATCAAAAGATAGAGGGTGTCAGAATGGATAAAAACCTAAGACCCAGCTATATGCTGCCTATAAGAGGCTCATTTTAGACCAAAAGACACCCACAGATTGAAAGTGAGGGGATGTAGAAATATTTATCATGCAAAGGAAGTCAAAAGAAAGACACTGTAGCAATACTTACATCAGACAAGCTAGATTTTATTTTATTGTATTTTTAATTTAAATTTTAGTTAACATACAGTACAATATTGGATTCAGGAGTAAAATTCAGTGATTCATCACTTATATACAACACTCAGTCCTCATCAAAACAAGTGACCTCCTTAGTACCCATCACTCATCTAGCCCATCTCCCACCGACCTCCCTCCACCAACCCAGTTTGTTCTTTATCATTAAGAGTCTCTCGTAGTTTGTTACCCTTTCTTCTCCTTTTCCACCCCCCTACCCATATGTTCATCTGTTTTGTTTCTTAAATTCCACATATGAATGAAATCATATGGAATTTGTCTTTCTCTGACTGACTTATTTCACTCAGCATAATACATTCTAACTCCACCCACGTCACTGCAAATGGCAAGATTTCATTCTTGTTGATGGCTTAGTAATATTCCAGGGTGTGTGTATGTGTGTCTGTGTGTATACACTATATCTTCTTTATCCATTTATCAGTTGATGGACATTTAGGCTCTCTCCATAGTTTGGCCATTGCTGATAATGCTTCTATAAACATTGGGGTGAACGTACCCCTTCAAATCTGTATTTTTGTATCCTTTGGGTAAATACCTAACAGTGCAATTGCTGGATCATATGGTAGTTCTATTTTTACTTGTTTTGAGGAACTTCCATACTGTTCCCCAGAGTGGCTGCACAGTTTCACACAAGGTAGATTTTAAACCAAAGACTGTAATAAGAGATGAAGAAGGATACTATATCATAATAAAGGAGATTATCCAACAAAAAGATCTAATAACTATAAATATTTATGCCTTCAATACTGGAGTACCCAAATACATAAAACAATCAATAACAAACATAAAAGAACTCAAGATAATAATACAATAATACTAGGGGACTTTAACACCCCACTTACATCAATGGACAGATCATCTAGGCAGAAAAGCAACAAGGAAACAATGATTTTGAATGACACACTGATATAAAGAACTCCCCAAACTCCACATCCGAAAAACAAATAATCCAATGAAGAAATGGGCAGAAGACATGAATAGACAGTTTTCTAAAGAAGACATCCAGATGGCCAACAGGCACATGAAAAGATGCTCAACATCACTCATCATCCAGGAAATACAAATCAAAGCCACACGGAGATACCACCTCACACTGGTCAGAGTGGCTAAAATGAACAAATCAGGAGACTATAGATGCTGGAGAGGATGTGGAGAGATGGGAACCCTCTTGCACCGTTGGTGGGAATGCAAACTGGTGCAGCCACTCTGGAAAACAGTGTGGAGGTTCCTCAAAAAATTAAAAATAGATCTGCCCTATGACCCAGCAATAGCACTGCTAAGAATTTACCCAAGGGATACAGAAGTGCTGATGCATAGGGGCACTTGTACCCCAATGTTTATAGCAGCACTTTCAACAATAGCCAAATTGTGGAAAGAGCCTAAATGTCCATCAACTGACGAATGAATAAAGAAGATGTGGTTTATATATACAGTGGAATACTACTTGGCAATGAGAAAGAATGAAATCTGGCCATTTGTAGCAATGTGGATGGAAATGGAGAGTATGATGCTAAGTGAAATAAGTCAGGCAGAAAAAGACAGATATCATATGTTTTCACTCATATGTGGATCCTGAGAAACTTAACAGAAGTCCATGGGGGAGGGGAAGGGGGCAAGCCATAAGAGACTCTTAAATACTGAGAACAAACAGGGTTGATGGGGGGTGGGGGACAGGGGAAAGTGGGTGATGGGCATTGAGGAGGGCATCTGTTGGGATGAGCCCTGGGTGTTGTATGGAAACCAATTTGACAATAAATTATATTTAATATAAAAAAGGGCAAAAAATAAAATATTTACTGAGTCAAAAAAAATAAAATAAAATTAGGTTTAGTCAACATAAAAAAAAAATGAATGACACACTGAACCAGATGAACTTAACAGATATATTCAGAATATTTCATCCTAACACAGCAGAATAAACATTCTTTTCAAGTGCACATGGGACACTCTCCAGAATAGATCATATATTAGGTCACTAATCAGGCCTCAACAAGCACAAAAACACAAATCATACCATGCATATTTTCTGACCACAATGCTATGAAACTGGAAGTAAACCACAACAAAAAATTTGGAAAGACCACAAATACATGGAGGTTAAACAACATGCTACTAAAGAATGAATGGGTCAAACAGGAAATCAAAGAAGAAATTTTAAAAATAGATAGAAACAAATGAAAATGAGAACATAACGGTCTGAAACCTTTGTGATGAAGCAAAAGCATCACAAAGAAGAAAGTATATATCAACACAGGCCTACCTCAAGTTGCAAGAAAAATCTCAATTAAACAACCTAACTTTATACCTAAAGGAGGCTGAAAGAGATAAACAAACGAAGGCTAAAGAGAGAAGGGAAATAGTAAAGATGAGAGCAGAAATAAATGACACAGGAACTAAAAAATGGTAGAACAGATTAATGAAACTGGGAGCTGGTTCTGTGGAAAAAATTAATAAAATTGATAAATCTCTAGCAGACTTATCAAAAAGAAAAGAAAAAGGACACCAATAAATAAAATCACGACTGAGAGAGATCACAAACAACACTACAAAAATACAACAATTATAAGAGAATATTATGGAAAAGTATATCCTAACAAATTGGACAACCTAGAAGAAATGGATAAACTCCTAGAAAATATAAATTACCAAAACTGAAAAAGGAATAAAAAACTTGAACAGACCGATAACCAGTAAAGAAAGTGAATCAGTAATCAAAAAACTCCCAACAAACAAAAGTTCAGGAATAGATGGCTTCACAGGCAAATTCTATCAAACATTTAAAGAAGAGGTAATACCTATTTTTCTCAAACAGTTCCAAAAAAAAAAAAAAAAGGAAATGGAAGGAAATCTTCCAAACTCATTCCAAAACCAGAAAGACTCCACTAAAAAAGAGAAAACTACAGGCCAATATCCCTGATGAACATGGATGCAAAAATTCTCAACAAAATACTAGGAAATTGAATCCAACAGTACATTAAAAGAATCATTCACCATGATCAAGTAGGATTTATTCCTGGGCTGCAACGGTGGTTCAATATTCACAAATCAGTAAATATGAAACACCACATAATAAAATGGGACAAACCATATGATCCTTTCACTAGATTCAGAAAAAGCATTTGACAAAGTACAACATCCATTCATGTAAAACCCTTCAACATAATAAAAGCCATATACAAAAAACCCACAACTAGTATCACCCTCAATGGGGGAAAACTGAGAGCTTTTTCTCTTCAGTCAGAAACAAGACAGGGATGTCCACACTCACCATTGTTATTTAACATAGTACTGGAAGTCCTAGCCTCAGCATTCAGACAACAAAAAGAAATAAAAGGCATCCAAATCAGCAAGAAAGAAGTCAAATTTTCACTATTTGCAGACAACATGATACTTTATGTAGAAAACCCAAAGATTCCAGCAAAAAACTGCTAGAGCTGACACACAAATTCAGTAAAGTTGCAGGATACAAAATATACAGAAATCTGTTGCATTTCTATACATCAATAATGACGCAGCAGAAAGAAAAATCAAGGAATCAGTCCCATTTACAACTGCACCAAAAACCGTAAGATAACCAGGAATAAACCTAACTAAAGAAGGATAATGTACTCTGAAAACTATAAAACACTGATGAAAAGAATTGAAGATGAGCAAAAAAACATAAAATATTCCATGCTCATGGATTGGAAGAACAAATATTGTTAAAATGTCTATACTACCCAAAGCAATATACACATTTAATACAATCCCTATCAACATACCCCCAGCATTTTTGACAGCTAGAACAATCCTAAAATTTGTATGGAACCACAAAACACTTGAAGAGCCAAAGCAAACTTGAAAAAGAAAAGAAAAGCTGGGGGCATCATAATTCCAGACTTCAAGCTATATCACAAACTGTAGTCATTAAGACAGTACTGGCACAAAAACAGACACATAGATCAAAGCAACAGAATAGAAAACCCAGAAATGGACCTACAACTATATGGCCAACTAATCTTCAAGAAGGGAGAAAAAGGGGCGCCTGGGTGGCTCAGTTGGTTAAGCGTCTGACTTCAGCTCAGGTCATGATGTCACAGTTCATGAGTTCGAGCCCCGTGTCGGGTTCTGTGCTGACAGCTCAGAGCCTGGAGCCTGCTTCAGTTTCTGTGTCTCCCTCTCTCTCTGCCCCTCCCCTGCTTGTGCTCTGTCTCTCTTTCTCTCTCTCTCAAAAATAAATAAACATTAAAAAAAATTTTTTTTTAAGGCAGAGAAAGTATCTAATGTAAAAAAGGTAGTCTCTTCAACAAATAGTGTTCGGAAAACTGGATAGCAACATGCAAAAGAGTGATACTGGACCTCTTCCTTCCTTCCTTCCTTCCTTCCTTCCTTCCTCCCTCCCTCCCTCCCCCCCTCCTTCCTTCCTTTCTTTTTAAATTTTTTCAATGTTTATTTACTTCTGAGAGAGAGAGACAGACAGAATGTGAGCAGGGGAGGTACAGAGAGAGAGGGAGACACAGAATCTGAAGCAGGCTCCAGGTTCTGAGCTGTCAGCACAGAGCCTGACGCAGGGCTTGAACTCACAGACTCCGAGTCATGACCTGAGCCAAAGTCAGACAACTGAGCCACCCAGGTGCCCCTGGACCACTGTTTTATACCATACACAAAAATAAATTCAAAATGGATAAAAGACCTAACATAAGACAGGAAGCCATCAAAATCCTAGAGGAAAACATAGATAGTAACCACTTGGACATCAGCCATAACAACTTCATACTAGATACATCTCCTGAGGCAAGGGAACAAAAGCAAAAATAAACTAGGTATCACTTCACAGCAGTCAGAATGGCTAAAATTAACAACACAGGAAACAGTAAGTGTTAGCGAGGATGTGGAGAAAGGGGAATCCATTTCCACTGTTGCTGGGAATGCAAACTGGTGCAAGCCACTCTGGAAAACAGTATGGAGGCTCCTCAAAAAGTTAAAAATATGGCCGCAGCAACTTCTTACTCAACACATCTCCAGAGGCAAGGGAAACAAAAGCAAAAATGAACTATTGGGACCTCATCAAAATAAAAAGCTTTTGCACGGCGAAGGAAACAATCAGCAAAACTAAAAGGCAACTGACGGAATGGGAGAAGATATTTGCAAACGACATATCAGATTAAGGGTTAGTATCCAAAATCTATAAAGAACTTATCAAACTCAACACCCAAAAAACAAATAATCCACTGAAGAAATGGGCAAAAGACATGAATAGACACTTGTCTAAAGAAGACATCCAGATGGCCAACCGACACATGAAAACATGGTCAACATCACTCATCATCAGGGAAATACAAATCAAAACCACAATGAGATACCACCTTACACCTGTCAGAATGGCTAACATTAACAACTCAGGCAACAACAGATGTTGGCAAGGATGTGGAGAAAGAGGATCTCTTATGCATTGTTGGTGGGAATGCAAGCTGGTGCGAATGCAAGCTGGTTCAGCCACTCTGGGAAACAGTATGGAGGTTCCTTAAAAAATTAAAAATAGAACTACCCTATGACCCAGCAATTGCACTACTAGGTATTTATCCAAGGGATACAGGTGTGCTGTTTCGAAGGGACACGTGCACCCCAACATTTATAGCAGCACTATCAACAATAGCCAAAGTATGGAAAGAGCCCAAATGTCCATCGATGGATGAATGGATAAAGAAGACGTGGTATATATATATATATATATATATATATATATATATATACAATGGAGTATTACTCGACAATCAAAAAGAATGAAATCTTGCTATTTGCAACTATGTGGATGGAACTAGAGGGTATTATGCTAAGCAAAATTAGTCAGAGAAAGACAAATATCATATGATTTCCTTCACTCATGTGCAGATTTTAAGATACAGAACAGATGAACACAAGGGAAGGGAAGCAAAAATAATACAAAAACAGGGAGGGGGACAAAACATAAGAGACCCTTAAATAAGGAGAACAAACAGAGGGTTACTGGAGGGGTTGTGGGAGGGGGATGGGCTAAATGAGTAAAAAAGGTGTCAATGAATCTATCCCTGAAATCACTGTTGCACTATATGCTAACTAACTTGGATGTAAATTAAAAAAATAAAATTAAAAAAAAATTTTTAAATAGACATATTATGGTGGATATCCAGGTAGTTGAAGACTGTGTAGTAATCAACTCCAAATTCCACCTCCCTCAAATGATATGAAATAAATTCACAACTACAGTGGACTGTTTAAATGGAAAAAAAAAAAAAGTTAAAAATAGAACTACCCTACAATATAACAATTGCACTACTAGGTATTTACCCAAAGGATAAAAAATACTGACTCTAAGGGGCACATGCACCCCAATGTTTATAGCAGCATTATAAATAACAAAATTATTGAAAGAGCCCAAATGTCCACTGACTGATAAATGAATAGAGAACATGTGGTGTATATATGTGTGTATGTACACACACGCGCGCGTGTGCGCACACACACACACACACCCCACAGTGGAGTATTATTTAGCCATTAAAAAAGAACAAAATCTTTCCATTTTGGGGCACCTGGTGGCTCAGTCAGTCGGGCATCCAACTTCAGCTCAGGTCATGATCTCGCGGTCCATGGGTTCAAGTTCCATGTCGGGCTCTGTGCTGCTTTGGATTCTGTGTCTCCCTCTCTCTCTGCCTCTCCCCTGCTTGCACTGTCTCTTTCTCTCAAAAATAAATAAATGTTAAAAAAAAATTAAAAAAAAAAATCTTTCCATTTGAAACAACATGGATGGAGCTAGAGAGTTATTATGCTAAGTGAAATAAGTCAGAGAAAGACTAATGCCATATGATTTCACTCATACATGGAATTTAAGAAACAAAACAAATGGGGGTGCTTGTGTGGCTCAATCGGTTAAACATCGGCTCGATTTTTGGCCATAGTCATGATCTCGCAGTTCTGTGAGACTGAACCTCAAGTCGGACTCTGCACCGTCAGCTTGGGATTCTCTCTCTCCCTTCCACTGCTCACATGAACATGAGCTTTCTTTCTCAAAATAAATAAATATTAAAAAAAAAAAAAAGAAAAAACAAATAAACGTAAGGGAGGTGAATAGGTCAAATAGGTGATGGGTACTAAGGAGGGCACTTGCTGTGGATGAGAACTCGTGTTGTATGTAAGTGATGAATTGTCAAATTCTACACCTGAAATTACTATTACACTGTATGTTAACTAACTTGAATTGTTTTTTTAATTTTTTTTTAACGTTTATTTATTTTTGAGACAGAGAGAGACAGAGCATGAACAGGGGAGGGGCAGAGAGAGAGGGAGGCACAGAATCGGAAGCAGGCTCCAGGCTCTGAGCCATCAGCCCAGAGCCCGACGCGGGGCTCGAACTCGCGGACCGCGAGATCGTGACCTGAGCTGAAGTCGGACACTTAACTGACTGAGCCACCCAGGCGCCCCAACTAACTTGAATTTAAATACAAATGCGAGGAAGAAAATTTTAAAAGCAAAAAAACAAATTAAAAAAATAAAGGTAACAAAAGTTTCTACAGTTGTTGGATGTAGTATACTATAAATTTCAACAGGTTAAGCTGGTTAATACTGTTCAAATCTTCCATACCTTACTGATTTTGTCTATTTTATGAATTATGGAGATAAGATTGCTGAAATTACCAAATCTAATCATGGATTTACCTATTTCTTTCTCTGTGTTGTTAGTTTCTGCTTCATGAATTTAGAAACTTTGTTATTAGGTACATACTCACTTGAGATTGTTTTGCCTTCTTGATGAACTCTATCATTGTAAAACGTCCTTTAACTCTAATATCTTTTGTTCTAGAATCTATTTAATTGATATTAAGACAGCCATGCCAGCTTTCCAATGATCTGTGTACGTATATTTTTTCCCGTTCTTTTAAAAGTAATCTATCAGGGGGCGCCTGGGTGGCTCAGTTGGTTGAGCGGCCGACTTCGGCTCAGGTCACGATCTCACAGTCTGTGAGTTCGAGCCCCACATCGGGCTCTGTGCTGACAGCTCGGAGCCTGGAGCCTGTTTCGGATTCTGTGTCTCCCTCTCTCTGACCCTCTCCCGTTCATGCTGTCTCTCTCTGTCTCAAAAATAAATAAACGTTAAAAAAAAAATTAAAAAAAATAAAATAAAATAAAAGTAATCTATCAGGATCTTTCCATTTAAAGTGGCTTTTACTTTCTAGTAGATAGATTAGCATATAATTGGGTTGGTCTTGCCTTTCTTATACAGTCTGACAATGTCTTCCTTTTAACTGGAGTGATTAATCCATCTGTAATTAATGTAATTATTGATATAGTTGGGTTTAACTCTATCATTTTGTCATTCGTTTCTTGTCTCCTATTTGTCCCAGCTTATTTCTTTCTTCTTTCCTTCTATTTCTTCTCCATTTACTCTTTACTCTTTTACTATATCTCCCTTTTGTTGCTGGTATTCTAGAAATTACAATATGCAACCATATTGGTCTACTCTGAATTAATATTATACCACTTACTTAATGCAAAGGATTAATTCTATACATTCCTCTCCCCATCCTTTTCACCATTATTATATACTTTTCTTCTAAATAAGTTATAAACCTCATACTATGGGTTTTTTTTTTTTGCTGTAAACAAATTGTTAACCTTTTTATTTTGAACAAATTAAAGAAATGTTGCAAAAATAGCACAAGAGAGTTCTCCTATGCCTCTCATCCAACTTCATTTATTATTAACATTTACATAGCCATAGGACAATTATCAAAACAAAGAAATTAATGTCGGTGGGGTGCCTGGATGGCTCAGTCAGGTAAGTGTCCTACTCTTGGTTTCAGCTCAGGTTTTGATGTCACAATTAATGAGTTCTATCCTCACATCAGGCTCTGCACTGATGGTGTGGAGCCTGCTTGAAATTGTCTATCTTGTCTCTGACCCTCCCCTGCCATGCATGCTTTCTCTCTCTCTCTCTCTCACAATAAATAAAACTTAAAAAAATTAACATTTTAACTTCAGCTCAACTGTTATTAACTAAACTGTAGACCTAATATAAATTTCATCCATTTTCTCACAAATGTACTTTTTTCTATTTCAGGATTTCATCCAACATCCTACCTCGCATTGTTATTTCTCCTTAGTTTCCTCTAACCTGTGACAGTTCTTCAGTGTTCATTTTTTTATGATCGTGATACTTTTAAACAGTACTGATTATTTTGTAGTATGACTCTCAATTTGGGTTTTCCTGCCATTTTCTCATGATTAACGTGAGGTTGACAATGCCACAGAAATTATGCTGCAACCTTCTCAATGCATCACGTCAAGGAGATTTATATCAATATGTCTTATTACACATGTCAAGGAGGTTTCTATCAATATGTGTTATTACTGGTGATGTTAATCTTGGTTAAGATGGTATCTGCCAGGTTTCTCCACTGTAAAGTTATTCTTCCCCTTTGTTGTTAATGAATATTTCAGAAAAGATTCTTTGAGATCATGTAAATATCCTTTTTCTCCTCAAACTTTCACCCATTAATTAGCATTCATCTTGTCTACAGCAAGTATTACTGTACTGTTCACCTAATGCTAATCTTTTATTTCCCTTTGTCTACTAATGACAAACTGCCAGTTTTTGTAACTCTGAAAATATCTTTATTTTGCCCTCACTTTTGAATGATATTTTTGCTGGGTATGCAATTTTAGGTTGAAGAGTACCCTTCCTAACCTCATCTCCAAGATCTTTAAGATGTTATCTTGTTGTTTTTTGGCTTTCACTATTTCTTATGTAAAAGCACTGGTAATTTTTACTCTGTATGTTTACTCTGTATGTTAGGTAAAGGATCTTTTTCTTTTGGCTGCTTTTAAGATTTTTCTCTTTAGTTTTCAACAATTTGACTATGATACATATAAGTGTGATTTTGTATTTCTCCTGCTTAACACTCACTGATCTTCTTGGACCTGTGGGTTGAAAATTTTTAATCAAAATTGACCAACTGGGGACCATTAGTTCTTTAAATATTTTTTCCTTTCCAATTTCTTTCTCTTCTAGAGTTCCAATTATATCAATCTTAGATTACTTAGTATTGTCCCACAGGTTCCTGAGGCTCTTTCTTTTTCATTCTTTGGTCCGGTGTTTCATTTTGGGATAGTTTCTATTGTCGTACCTTCAAATTCAATGATCTCTTATTCTGTAGTATTCAATCGGCTTAAAGCCTATGTACTGAAATTTTCATTTCTGGTATGTATTGCTTCAGTTCTATATTTTCCTTTTTGTTCTTCTTTTTTAATAGTTTCCATGTCTTTGCTGAGACTCCTCATCTGTTCTCTTGTTATACATACTTACCTTACCTTACTTAACCCCTTACCCTTGAGTATTTTTGAGGCTTCTATTTAAGCATTAAGGTGGATCCTAGAATAGCTCTTACTTTAGACCTAGAATATAGAATAGTCTTATGCCTAAATAGCATCCTTTCTGGGATCTCAACAATGCCCAGAGTGTTCAAATAGGTCTTCCTGCTCCAGCTGATCAGAACTCCTATTTCCTAGCACCATGTGACCTCTGGAATCTCAATTCAGGTCATAATTCCTTCGGTAGTTTTTTTGTTTTTTTTTTTTTTTTTTGGCCAGGAGTTTCATTGTGGCATACTATGGGAGGCAGTGGCTCCACCTCAGTAGGCAGTAGTATTTTATCCCTGACATTGTTTAGAAGTGTTGGCACAGAATGATTTTTAGACTGTTTTACCACTCTTCCAAATTTCTCTAAAGATATATCTTGCTCCTTATTCCTTGAACTTGAGATAGATACATCCCATCACTTCCTCCTCGGTATACCATTGCCCTGTAGCTTCTTGCCCTGTGCATATTCAGCACTGCATTCGAAGTTGAAAATGCAAATTTCTAGAGCTTCTATTTCTGCCTGACTCTCTTCTTTCTAATACCATGCCCACAGATTTAACCACTCCAGTAGCCCCAAATTCCAATCTCTGCCTTCTTCAGTTCAATTATATAAATGTGCTCTGCTTGATCTTTACCCACTTGTCCCATGGTCTGGGAAATGCTTTCAGGCAGAAAATCAGGGCAATCATGAAGCTCACCTCACATGTTTTCCTTCTTTCAGGGATCAAGGTCCTTGGCCAACACTTAAAAACATGTATTTCAATATTCTGGCTAGCTTTATAGTTGCTTACATACGGAAGTGGTCTACCCTAGTACAAGTTATTCATAACTAGAAGCAGAAATCCATACTAATGATCTTTAGGAAACTCAATGCACTTCTGATTTATAAAGTTAAAAAAAATTTTTTTTCCCTTAAATTCACAAGAGACATTTCTTATAAATTCAATTTATTTTTTTTTCTCTTATTTTTTTTTAAGTTTATTTATTTATTTTGAGAGAGACAGAGAGCCCAAGCGGGGAAGGGACAGAGAGAGAGAGGGGGACAGAGGATCCGAAGCTGGCTCTATGCTAACAGCAGAGAACCTGATGTGGGGCTCGAACTCAAAGACCGTGAGATCATGACCTGAGCCAAAGTCGGACGCTCAACTGACTGAGCCACCCAGGCGCCCCTTATAAATCCAATTCAAATTTCAAAACCACGGAGTGCAAAATAAGACTCCCACCAAAACAAAAAACAAACCTTTGTGCCATCTGTAACTTCCATATAAACAAATACATGATTTAAAATATGCTGAATGTCTTAAAAAAAAGATGTTAATAGGTGATCACTATTAATTTGCATGCTTATCTCCTACCTTATAGAGTTTGAGAATTGTTTTAATGCATTCATGTACAAACTTGGTCTGTTTCTGAAGACTTCCACCATACAGTGCCACGAGTTCTTCATTGAAATTCACACTAAAGAAGTCAAAGTGGTATTTGAAGTCAATGTCTTCTGCTTTTCTAAGTGCAATAGAGCCAACAGAACGGACTGCAGAGGAAAATACAATGTGCACATTAAACAACATTTTTAACGTTTTATTTATTTCTGAGAGAGACAGCACGAGTGGGGGAAGGACAGAGAGAGAGGGAGACACAGAATCTGAAGCAGGCTCCAGGCTCTGAGTTGTCAGCACAGAGCCCAACGTGAAGCTTGAACCAATGAACCATGAGATCATGACCTGAGCCAAAGTCGGACACTTAGCTGACTGAGCTACCCAGGTGCCCCAAACAAAATTTTCAAAAGTTGCTTCAAAGTCTCTTAACAAATAACTTTATCCCACACTCCCAAGTATAAACAACCTACTTCAGGGTGACATCCTTCAACAGTTATCAATTCAGAAGAACAAACCATTGTTTGTGCCCTGTATGTCTTGTGCCCTAAATGTTTTTTAAATTTAAGTTAAATAGAAAGTAAACAGGTCATTCATTCTTTACCTGCTTCCACTTCAATAGGGACAACAGCTAAAAGGGAGGGGAAGATTTCTTTGAAGAGTAAGAAATGTTAGTCATCTGTATGAGTCACGCTTGAGGATTTTAAGAATGAGAAAATCCCTACAAGAAATAATATGCTCCTCACTTGGTTCAGATACCTATGCTTGATTTGTCTTTTTCTTACACATGATATCCAATCCATCAGTAAATCTTATCATACTCTACTTTCCAAACATATCCCCCAATCAACAATTCTCATCATTTCCACTACTGTCTTCCTAATGTAAGCACCATCATCTCTTGCCTTAACTACTCTAATAGTTTCCTCATTGGTCTATCTGCTTCCATCACTGTTTCAGGTTTTGTTCTGCTAACTCCACAGAATTTGTGAACTGATTGCCTTAACTGGCATTAAAAATTGCAGTGTATGGTTTAACAAACAAAATACCTATGTGCCATTCCATTTTTTTAACATACGTAATTCACATATTATTCAACTCACTATGTAAAGTGTACAATTCAATCACTTTTAGTATATTCATCGAGTTCTAAAATCATTTCTCTAATCTAATGTTAGACATTTTTAATTACCCCAAAAAGAAAACCCTGTACTCATTAGTAGTCACTTCTCATTCCTCGTCTCCTTCTAATTTCTGGAAACTACTAATTTACTTTCTGTCCCATGGACTTGCTTATTCTGGACATTTCTATAAATGGGATCACATACGTGTTTTTATATGACTGGCTTCTTTCACTTATGTTTTTAAGATTTATCCACATTGCACCATGTAATTCATGTTATCAGTTAATTCATTCCTTTTTTATTATATAAGCTTTAGGTGTACAGTTTTATAATTCAACATCTGTATATACTACAAAGTGATCATCACCACAAACTTATTTACTATCCATCAACATACAGCTGGCTCCCTTCACTCATTTGACTCACTCCCAAACCCCAAGACTTACCTTGCTTATAACTTCCAGCATTACCAGGAAGAAAGAGAACTGGAATACCCGTCAAAGGGAGAATTTTGTGTTCTTCAGCATAGGATCCTTCTCCATAAAGATATAATTCATATGCAGGATAGCGTTTTGCCAGTTTCTTTGGAAGTTCTATTTTCTACAGCAAAAAGAAAAAAAAAGCAATTTCACTTTAATTAGTTGTATTAATACAATTCAGCCTACTGTGTCCATTTCTGTATTACACACATTTGAAACAGCATAGCATAAAAATACTACTAATGATAAAACTGCACTTAATGTTCCAAACAAATTTTACTTTTAGCCTATTCATACGTAGAATGCAGAATTAGTCTTGAATTATGTGAGTTTTGAACCATGCAGTTTTCAAGAACGCATAAAATGGAACCACCTGAAATTCTAATGAATGCAAATTACTCAAAGTAGCCACTGACTAAAGAAAAACACTGAGGTATGTCAGCAAGTTACATGTTAATATAATTGGGAATGCTCTTAATATAGTATCAGTATCAATTATACTTAGAAATGATAAAGGCTTTCCATTATCAAATCAATTCTTTTTTGCTATTTTAAACTATTTTGTAATGTCTCTCCTTTTTTTCAGGCCCAACTATATATTCCAGCTGTTATACCATTCAAAACAAAGTAAGCTTGTTTTGTAATACAGCTTTCTGACCTCTCAACTTAATATGCTTTGATCTGCAATGTGCTTAACACATTAATCTGAACCTTACAGCCATGTCTTGGTCAAGACATGTACACTTTTCTCACCATAAACATGCCAATGAATTAGCATCTGTTTCAGTTTTCACGGACCAGGTGTATGGTTTGTCAGCAAGCCTTAAATTACTCTGCAATTCATACTTTGTATAACAAATGAGCCAGTAATTCACGCAATTTTTTTTTCCAACAAAACAGAAGTTAGGTCTTAATGTCATCCCCAAAACATAAGCATCTATGAATGTGATGGTAAAGTATAAGCTCTTCTTCTCTTCTTCTGCCCCTTTTTTGAGTATAGAACCATTAAAAATGAAATCAGTTACATTGAATAGATTTTAAGTAGACATCAATAGATTTAATGATCTAGCAGTGCTGTACATGTGCTTGATAAAAATTTTAACTACTGAATGAATTTTAAAGCCTATAAATGGTAATGACACTGAAAAACCTCACTGTTCTAAGAAGCAGAATTCTGATTATTCATGCACATTCAAGATTCTTTTAAAAATATTACCATAAACAATCTGTGTTAATAACACCTGAAAACATCTTTAGAGACTGTGCACTTATTGCTTAAAATATTAGCAATTTTATCTCCTCCAATACCCAAAATGCAGAAATACTAATCCTGCAATTCACTTTATATATATATGGGCTTCAACTCAAATTAGCCCCAATACTGACTATGCACAATGTATAATAAACTAAAATGATGCAATATTTTGATTAAGTATACATTAAGCAAAAAGGAAACATGAGAGAACAAGAAAATGTTAATCTAAACTTCTCCCAATTTAGTACATCTTTTGATGTGACAGTACATGAATATTAGATCATTCTTTTTATTTTTATTTTATTTTTTCTTTTTTTTTTAATTTTTTTTTTAACGTTTATTTATTTTTGAGACAGAGAGAGACAGAGCATGAACGGGGGAGGGTCAGAGAGAGAGAGAGAGACACAGAATTTGAAACAGGATCCAGACTCTGAGCTGTCAGCACAGAGCCCGACGTGGGGCTCGAACTCACGGACCGCGAGATCATGACCTGAGCCGAAGTCAGACGCTTAACCGACCAAGCCACCCAGGCGCCCCTAGATCATTCTTTTTAGTACATTAAGTTTTGAACTAGCTGAAACTTAACTCAGAAGAATAGGAAACTATCAATATATTGAAAAAGAAATATTTAATTCTCTAGAGATAGAAAAACAAGTTCAAGTTGGGAGTGGCAGGAAGAGAAAGAAAGGGTTCTGACCAGATTAAAGACAGAAAATTATAGGCCTATGAAAAGGATGCTGATGAAGAAAAAGATGAGGGTCAAGGGATTTAAAAGAAAACTTTTATAGTAACAAGAGTCCCATATATTTTAAATTATTTTGCATATATTATTTTAAATGAGCACACCTTCCCAAAAACAGACCTTCAATCAAAACAAATTACACTTATACTTAAATAACATGTCCACAATCCTGCCCCTGCTGTCCATCCCTTCTTGACTCTGCCTTAGTACAGGTCCTTCTAATCTCTAAACCCCAAACTCTTTCAAAAGACAAAAATTCTAATAAGTTCCCAAGTACTAGAAAAATACCAATTCAAGACACAAATGTCTTTTTTTATGACACATATCTTTTACTTGTAAATCAAAACTGGAAAATTCAAATTTGAGCTCCATAATTAAGAAAAAAAGGAGAAAAAAGAGATTTTGATCACAATGCAGTTTAAAAGATCTTACAAAGAGCTCTTGGCTCTTTGTTCATCCCACCCCTAAAAACTCCAGCTTAATAAAAACACCTAGGGACAACTGAATCTTTTAGACTGGTTGGTCTTTCTCCCTGTCATAACCTCCCTGCTACAATCCAGAGTCCATAGTGGTGTCAAGAAATACCTTGTTAAAACATACAACTTCTGTGTTTCCTGACTGCATTTATAAAGGCTTAAGACAGTGGTCCTCTAATATTTGGCTCTAATTATTCTTACCTTTCTTACAACTTACATATGCCATGTTTTAAAATTTATTTTTAATATGCTTCAAAATTCAAGATTCAATAGAATGTACATTGAAAGGCTCTCTTCCACCACTAGTCCTTTAGCCACCTAGTAGTTTGCACCCAGAAGGCAATCAGTGTTAGCAGTTTATATATATACATACTGCTTATACAATGTGTCCTGGTGCCTTCCCACCTTCACAAATGCTATTCTTTATTCCTGCAATTTTCTTTAAAAAAATTTTTTTTAACATTTATTCATTTTTTGAGAGACAGAGTACAAGCAGAGGAAGGACAGAGAGAGAGGGAGACACAATACAAGAGCCCAACATGGGGCTCAAACTCACGAACAGTGAGATCATGACCTGAGCCAAAGTTGGATGCTTAACCAACTGAGCTACCCAGGCACCCCTATTCCTGCAATGTAAACTATATACACACACACACACACACACACACACACACACACACACACATATATCCTCTAATTCACTACAACTTGGCTACAGCCTTTGACTACTGAAGATGAACTTGGACACTGTCTTCTGTGAAGAACCTCATATGCGCTCTTACAGTGAAACTATAACATTTACGGGGCGCCTGGGTGGCGCAGTCGGTTAAGCGTCCGACTTCAGCCAGGTCACGATCTCGCGGTCCATGAGTTCGAGCCCCGCGTCAGGCTCTGGGCTGATGGCTCGGAGCCTGGAGCCTGTTTCCGATTCTGTGTCTCCCTCTCTCTCTTCCGCTCCCCCGTTCATGCTCTGTCTCTCTCTGTCCCAAAAATAAATAAATAAACGTTGAAAAAAAATTAAAAAAAAAAAAAAAAAAAGAAACTATAACATTTAGTACATTTTAACCATCCATTACATTCCTGTCTCCCCCACTGTACTATAAAGACATAAAGGCAAAGTCTGATTCATCTCTAATTCCTTCTTACCCATACCTTGTATCTAGAATATACTGGACACAGAGTAGTTATTCAATAAATTATTTGCCAAATGAACATCACATTAATAACAAAATGCTATCATTTGTATTTTCCAATATCAACATTTTCTTCAGATAGCAACTGCTAGGTCACTTATCTGAAGACGGTTAAATAAATTACTATATGGGAGAAAAACAACACAGATGTTTCTTCTTGAATTCTACAATTTGCCTAAAACTGTTTGCTACCAAATAAAAGCTGTGCCTTGCTATCATAATAAAGCAAGAAGCTTTAAGGGATAATGTGTATTTTGCCTGGTAGGTCTGTGAGATGTCCAGTTAACTCTGAGTAAGTGAATCTACGAAAACCAAAGGTAGAAAATGAATACTCAATTTTAAATTCAAAACTTCATTCTTACAAATAGGTTCAAATTCCTGTCCCACCTTTTATTTTTTAAATGAAGAATAAAATAGAGTGTGTTTCAACTATCATTTTTTCTAAAATTCAGCTAACAAATATGCAAACTAACAGTAAAAAAGAAGAAAAGTGTCAAGAAGCTGAAAAGCCAACGAATATGTCAGCTTATATGCAGATATCAACCTGTGAACAATTAGAAAGCTTACTACGAGATATAACTAGAAGTAAACAATACATATGATGGACGTATTTAGAATACTTTTATTCATTAAAAACCACTGGTTCTTAATAGAACGATCTCAGTTATCCAGAAATCTCACTATATTCAAGATGACTCAATTCTATAGACAGGCTTTAACTATATTTCTAAAATAACATGACCTGGTGTACACAATGTAAGATACAAGAATCGAATATAATACTGTAGTGAATTAACACAGCCTCTTTTTACATCATAAAAATAAATATCTACTGAAAATGTGAATCAGAAACTCCTGCCACTGTAATTATTACTGTACTGACAAATAATATTAACAGTAACGGAACAGTAAAACCACAAAAAAGTAATTTGAATCAAAAGAGCTAAATAGACTACTCAACAACAAAAAAACCCAAACAGCTCTTTTGCATTAGCTAATTTGCTGTCTTGCCAGTTAATTTTATGAGGCAAGAAATGCATCTGTGAGGTCCATATGCTTTGTTCCCAACACTAAGCAATTTCCACTACTGCAGATATTAAAGTAGCTTCAATAATTGTGGGCAATCTCAAAATAAATGGGAATTAGTTCTGTATTGTTACAGATAATTTTGTTTTAATCAAACTCTTCAATGAAGTAGAAAACTAAAGTGACTATTGAGTTTCTCAATTATTACACCATAGAAAAATGAAAGATTATAAGGGCTCTATTTTCGGTTTAAAAAAAACCTTAAAAGCCCACTATTTAACTATGTATAGACTCTGATAAACATAAACCGGCATACGTGCTTAGAAACTGAGACAACAGTAACACATTAATATCTTCTCCTTCAGTAGCATCTGGTATCAAGTTCTTCCACTCCTTTATAAGCACTGATGCAAAACCAAGATAAGGATCTCAAAGCAAATGAAATCTAAATTAGAATTTTGCCCACGGGAAAAGATGTTCTTCAACAATTTAAACCTTAGGTATTTTTACGATCTAAATAATAGCAGCATTAATCAAATAATATGCTAATCCACAATGCCCTGGGCAGAGGCAATCACGATCTGCATTCTACACCTTAAAAAAAAAAAAAATCTGCTATGGTTTTAAAAATATACGAAGAATGCGTTTTATCAGTAATGTATTATAGTACACATACTTCCTATGATGGGTTACCATTATAACATGTATTCCATAATTAGGAGATGCGTTTAGAAATAAAACAATCATATTCGAGAGAAATTTTTTTGGACAGTTGTGTAATTTGTCACCACAGCTGGTCATGAATGAAATTCCAAATTCTCCTAAGCTGAACTGATGAAGCAGTTGTGATAGAAAAATCTCAAAATGGAACGTAAGAGGTGGGGGACGGCGCGCACGCTCTCGAGACAGAAGGGCCGGGTCTCTCCTAAATTGCAAACACAGCGAGAAAACAAAAACAACACTATGAAATAGATTTTGTCTACAACTGCTAAGAGGCGACAAGCATAAACACAGGCTTGCATGCACACGCACGGGCCGGTAACCTACAAAACCGGAGGTTCTGCAAAACTTTACAGGACGGAACCTCAACAGTTTTCCATTTAATTCCTCCCCAGGTTAGCCTTTCACACAGAGGTAAGACCCTGGAGTCTCAAAGGCAGTCTTGGGATCTAGCCAACACAAACTCTGCGGAAGCTCAGTCCCTTTCCAGAAAAGCGAAAGCTGACGTGCAAATCACTGCGCGGGATGGGGAAGAATTAGGTGCGTGGAAAGCCAAGGAGGGTCCAGGGGCACCTGTGAAGGCAGGAACGCAGGGAAAATGGGGTTTAGGTTTAGGGAGAGGCGCTGAGTTTGCGTCTCTGGGAATGAGGCGGGGTGGGCCCGGGCAGTCAAAACAACCAGTGCCTGGGATTTGGGACCGGGAAGGGGGCGGGAGACAGGGGAGCAACTATGGGGGGCGGGGAGGATGCTCAAGGAACCGTCTACCTAACACCCCACTTTAAGGGAGGACACAAAGGTGGGGTGCCCGGCTGGCTCGTGGGAGGAGCATAGACTCTTGATGTTGGGGTTATAAGTCCCAGACCCATATCGTGTGTAGAGATCCCCCAAAAGTAAAAATCTTAAAAAGAAAGAAAGAAAGAAAGAAAGAAAGAAAGAAAGAAAGAAAAAAAGAGAGGACACAAAGGGTAGGTGAGGTGAGCAGGGAGGGCGGGTGGTCGGAAGTCTTCTGGGAGGAAAAAAAAAAAACCAAAAACAGACGAGGTTAGCATACGGGTGCCACAGAGGCGCGGGGAGCCAAAGCAGGAGAAACCCACAGGAGGGGCCCGAGTCTCAGAGCGCCCAGGTGAGGAGAGAGCCGAACCTCACCTGATACTCCGGGTACTCAAACATATAGCTCATACTGCACTTGTTCTCCTCGAAGCCGAAGAAGACGTCCCACAGCCCCAGGGTCGCCATGAAGACCATAAGGGCATAAAACGCCAGGTTCCAGAGATTGACTAAATGAAGAAACATGCTGCCGCCGCCGGCGCGCGGCCCCAAACCCCGACCAAGAGCCGCGAAGAACGCCTAGCAGCCAGCGCCTGAGCGAAGCCCGGACAGCGAGCGCCTGCGCGGACGCCCAGCCTGCCCTTACGCCCGCCCCACAGTGCGCCTGCGCGAAGTCGGCCTGCTGCGTCTCCCGCCGGGCTGCTTCTGGTGGAGAGAGGAGGCGGCGTTTGCGGCGCGAGCGCGAATCCAAGGGGAAAAAAGAAGGGATGAAAGCGGGGTGGGCAGGGCGAGAGACCGAAGGGAAAAAAGGGAGGGAACAATGAGAGGGAAAAGGAGGAAGGGGGCGCGAAAGGCTATGAGAGGCTGGCTGAGGGAATGAAGAGGAGGGGGCGGGAACCTAGGAGGCGAGGAGGGGGAAGGGCTGGCGGGGGGAGGGGGTGGGGGGGCGTGGGTGTGTGGTGAGTTAACCTGGAGAGGGAGAGACGCTTACTGGTAGGGAGCTGACCCCGCGGGGGGAAGGGGACCGTCAGCTGTCACGTCGCAAACCTCTCTAGCCCTGCGCAGTTTGAAAGCCACATTCGCTTTTGAAATGCCTCAGGCCTCCGCAATTTCGGTTCTCCCAGTGATGGTGGGGCACGTTCACAGCTCTCAGGACCAGTTAGCTTGAGAAGGGAACAAATGGTTTTTTCCCGCTCTTTGACCAGAGACCTTGGCCCAGTGGGGAACAGCACTTAAAAGCACCAGCACATAAATAACAGCCAGCAGGTCGACAAGACTCAGTTCTTGGTGTAAGATGAAAGCCTGAATCACAAAAAGCATTGCGAGTCTTTAGGAAACGGTATTAAAATTTCCATGAACACTGAGCTTCCAACAGTTGTCAGCGTGACCAGTTGGACGCTGTCTTGCTTTGCTCCCCAGGATCTTCACCTCTTCGGAATTCGGTTACAAATTAATGTGAAGAGACAATTTCGCTCGAGCTTCCACTCAGACTCTCAAGTGACTTACTTCAAATTTAGAAGAATTTCAGTTTGGTTTTGCACAAAGAAGGGGGTGAAAAGCAGTTCAAAAACCATTCGTAATCATGAATAGTGACTTCATTACGCTAGAATGTTATGCGAAGACACAGTATCACTCTTTAAAGTTGAAGGAAGAACAGATGCGTGTGTGTGGCTAATTGCAAATTTTTCCCTAGAATTAATTTTGACACTAAATTTCATTTCACTTCATTTCAGTTTTGTGGGATGGAATTAGGGAGGAGTTAGTGTACAGGATGACAAATCATTTGGAAAACGATTTAAGTTATACATAAAATAGGTAATAAGTACAAAATACAATATAAATAATGAATACAAAATAGGTAATAAAGTCTGGGAGCTCAAGAGCATCACAGAATGTCTGCCCCTTGTTTCTTCTAGCATATCATGAGCAGCACATACAAACCGAGGGTGAATCTACACTCTCTACCCCAGTGCCTCTTAAATTTAATGTGGTATGAATCACTTGGAGATTCTGTTAAGCAGATTCTGCTTCAGTATTTCTGGAGTGGGGCTTCAGATTCTGCATTTCTTTCCTTTTTTTTTAATGTTTATTTTTGAAAGCGAGAGTGAGTGGGGGAAGGGGCAGAGACAGGGAGACAGAGGATCCTGTGCTGACAGCGCAGAACCCGATGCGGGGCTCAAACTCACTGACTGTGAGATGACGACCTGAGCTGAAGTCAGACACTTAACCAACTGAGCCCCCCCAGGTGCCCCAAGATTCTGCATTTCTAACAAGCTCCTTGGTGATGCCAGTAACGCTGGTCAGTGGACTATAATGCTACATGGAGAAAACCCTGAACTTGAAGATGACATAGCATACTCTTCTGGTGGCCTTCACGGCTTGTGGCAACCTGATGCCTGAGAAAGGAGTCGTCGGATAGAGAGTTAATGGACTTTTTACGTTTGTAATCTTTCTGTTTCAACTCTTTTACTTTCTTTTTTCCTATCCATTATTATCCCCCTCCTGGCCTCACCTCCTTTCATATCTAACCTAACCCCAGTGAGCCTCAATTAACCACCCTCTGCCAGTGCTGTCAACTTCCTGAACTCTGTCTCGCCATCCTAGGCTGCTTACAGACTTCCAGCCATGGGTCATTACAGTCTGTGTCTGAGCTCTGACACTAGTATATCTGAGCACTATAGGAGAAAGTGACACAATCATTTGCATTACTATTCTGAAATACTTTTATGTTTCTGGTCAACTTCCTCTCCTGTTCATCAAACCACCACTTCACCATCTCTTCTTCCTTCTCTTTTAGAAATTATTACTACACAGTTTTATCTCCGTATTTCTAAAGATCATTTTGATTTTTGGGGCGCCTGGGTGGCTCAGTCGGTTAAGCGTCCGACTTAAGCTCAGGTCATGATCTCGCAGTTCGTGAGTTCAAGCCCTGCGTCAGGCTCTGTGCTGATGGCTCAGAGCCTGGAGTCTGTTTCAGATTCTGTGTCTCCCTCTCTCTGACCCTCCCCCGTTCATGCTCTGTCTCTCTCTGTCTCAAAAATAAATAAACGTTAAAAAAAATTTAAAAAAAAAGATCATTTTGATTTTCAGATAAACATTCATTTTTCACTCTCAAGTTCATCATTTCCATCCAGTTCAGTTAATATATCTAAAATGCTTGGAACAATACCTGGCATGAAGTAAGCATTATTATGGTACTTTGCTGTTCCTCAGAGGACATCAAAAGCAAATCCCTTTAGTTGTGTTTTAGTTCCATCCCCTCCTCCTTTCTCTTTGGGAAATTAGTTCTATCAAGTTAAAGTCTCTGTCAATCACTTGCCGTCTATCTTCCCTCCCCCAAAGCATATTAATATGCTTAAATCTTATTCATTTCAAAAGAGAATAATCCTCCCTGCAATTATCACCTGTAGCTCTTGCCTTCTTATTTCAGTCAAGGTTCCTAAAGGTGTGCCAATACTTATCTCCAATTCCTCACCTCCCATCCGTGCCTCAACACACCATAATTTTTGTCTCCCCCACTATCACTCCAAGGAACCTGTTCTGGCAAAGGTACCCACTGACCAAATTACCAAATCCAAATGACACTTTTCAGTCAAACTTGATCTTTCTGCCACTTCCTTAAAACATTGTCCTCTGTTGTCTTAATACCATTTTCCACTGGGTTTTCTCCTACTCCTTTGGCTTCTCAGTCTTTATCCCATGTGATCTAGTTCACCCAATTCATGGTCTTAAATGTTTATTATTTATCCTATATGCTGAGAAGTTGTCCTATTTCAATGACTATTTTTTTATGTCTAAAATTTCTCTTTTTTTATTCAAATTCATCTGTCCTTGGTCTCTCATAAGATTCTACTCTTACCTTATGGAGTTCATTGGTATTTAAAAATCTCTTTGGGGCCCTTTTGTGGCTCAGTTGGTTAAGTGCCCCACTCTTGATTTCAGCTCAGGTCATGATCTCACAGTTTGTGGGTTCAAGACCTGCATCGGGCTCTGTACTGATGGTGTGGAGCCTGCTTGGGATTCTGTCTCCTTCTCTCTCTGCCTCTCCCCTGCTTGCTCTCTATCTCTTTCTCTCAAAATAAATAAAAAACAACCATTAAAAATTTCTTTTTAAATCTCTTTAAAAATATTTTAAACACCTTCATTCTAAAGATCATTTATGTGTTATCTAGAATTCCTCGTTGTTATTTCTCCCATACGTATCTCTCATGATGCTATCCATGCTATCTCTCATGATGTCAGATTTCCTCAACTGCTTTGTAATTTTGGTTTGTAAACTCATCTTCAAGATGAATTACATACGTCAGGGTCCTGCACCTCTCCTAGGTTGTAGAGATTTTCTTTGGCTGGGCCCACTTATATTAATTTCTTGGCTTTTTTTTTTTTTTTTTTTTTTTAGTTTCTGCATAATGAAAGCAGTATGCATAATTGGGATCACCTCCACAAATTATGTGGTCTGGGATGCTGTTTTTTTATTTTCAATCCTAGTCAATGATCACTATGAGCAAGAGATTCCATACTGTTATGGAATTCTCTCTATGGAACTTAAAGATTTTTATTTCTTTCTATAGCATTCAGTAATGAAGTAAAAAAAAAGTCTAGAAGTTCTGTGTGTTTAGAATGAGAACAGATAAAGGATGTATGTGACAAGTTTCTTTTAAGTTAGTTTTTTGAGGGGAGGGGCTGGGTGGCTCAGTCAGTTGAGCATCTGACTCTTGATTTCAGCTCAGGTTGTGATCTCACAGTTTGTGCCTTCAAGCCCCACATCGGAGGGGCTTGAGGTTCTGCCCCTCTCTGCCCATCCCCCCTCTCAAAAATTAATAAATAACATTTAAAAAATAAATTAGTTCTTTTGGTAGTATCTAGCACTTCTTGCACAAATTTTAAATCATAAAGGAAAAGTCGCTTCAAGGATGTTATTTCAGGGGCACCTGTGTGGCTCCGTTGGTTGAGCCTCTTTTGATTTTGGCTCAGGTAATGATCCCAGCATCATAGGACTGAGCCCTGTGTTGGGGTCTGCTCTGAGCGGGGAGCCTGGTTAAGATTCTCTTTCTCTCTCCCTAATAGGTACTCTCCCCCTTTGGCCACACTCTCTCTAAAATAATAATAATAATAATAATAATAATAAAGAATGTTATTTCATTTGAGCAGTGAGGAGAAAATGCAGATTACAGTGTTTTAAGAAACAAATAAGTCTAAGAAAATGGAAGCTGTAAATATAAGCAGTTCTACCCTCCTTTTCGTGAATATATGAAAGCAGTTTAAGTAGTAGGTTCACTAAACTTTTTTCTAGGCTAAAAGTTCACCAAAATACATTTTTAAGCAGTTAAATAGGAGCTAGTAAAGAACGATCTTAAATGAAAAGGAGAAGGAGGAGAAATCTATCTTTTTCAGAAACCTGAGAAGAAAGAAAATATTGAGATGGAGAAGATTAAGATGAGGAAAATTTCACTGGATAAACTTAATGTTTATGTAGGAATAAAACCCATTGGGTGGAAATAAGGGATTGAAGGAAGGGTTAATGCTCAAAGGGAGTGGAAATACTTGGGAATTACCATTTTAAGAAATGAACTTGGCAGTCAGCCAGAGGTGATCAATAGTGAGGACCTAGTCAACAGTGTTCCATACTCTTGCTCTGCAATTTTCCTGGTCTTCTCAGCTAACATAGATCTCTTGCTTTCCTGTAGCTCTCTCATCAAGGGAAAACCAAAAATAGATATTATGTAGTGATGAGACATTTAATTGACTATTATGTGCCAAGCTCCATAACAGAGATTAGGAAAAAGAGAAATGAGACCACTGAGTCTGATTTATAAGAGATAAATGAGTCATTGATGTCAAGGAATCTAAGGTAAGTACATAACATAACTGCACTATAGTATGGTAAGTGTTAGAATAGAGATATGAACAAGGGGTATTGGAGCACAAGAGAGGAAGTATTTAACTGGTTAGGGGGAAAGGGATCCCAGAGAAAAATGATTTATATACATAATGTAACAGGGGTTCAAAGAGTGCTCCTTGAATTACTGAGTGATTGAGTTGATAGATAGATGCTACTATTGGAAGAATTAAGAAGGTGAGCTTCCCACAATTCACAGTAATGAGAGGCTTTTTGATCATTCTGATGTTTACTTCTGACACTTTCTGAAAAGCATACAGCTTCATAGTTCACTCAGAACTTAAATGTGCCTATTAAAGCTACATTTGTTGGTTCTTTCATTTGGATACATGTTCATAAAGTATTTTTATTTCTTATTGTATCTTGTTTTTAAACAATAGAAGAGTTGCTAAGAATTGTGTAAAATTAAAATATTTGCAAAATGAAACCTCAATGAACTTTATTACTAATAGAGCACTAAAGAACACTGGTAATCAAGAAATCTCAGTTTTAGCACTTCTAGTTCTGCCACCCAGGTATCATTTAGGGCGAGTGTCTCCATTTCCTTAGGCCTCAGTTTTTTCGTAGGTAAAATGAAGATATTTGACAAATGATTTCTGAAACTTTATGATATTTTAATTGAATTAAGTCTCTTAAAACTTAAATGAATGCAAGTTTTCATAAAGGAAAAGATTATATTATAGTCATTTGACAGTAACCCCTCAACTGAAATATTTAGCAAATTCATTAATATATCAGTTTCTCAGAAAACATTTTAGGTTTAAACTATTTAAGCTCGCTTTAGTTTTTGTTTTATTTCTTGGAAGCAAAAACTGTTTCCTCAACACATAGTAACGACCCACATATTCCCCAGTTTTTGCATACAGGAAGATGGAATCATGCTGTCTTGTGTAGGAATCTAGTTGTTTTCTAAAATTAATTTCACTAAGTCATACAGAGAAAGACAGATACCATATGTTTTCACTCTTATGTGGATCCTGAGAAACTTAACAGAAGACCATGGGGGAGGGGAAGGAAAAAAAAAAAAGAGGTTAGAGAGGGAGAGAGCCAAAGCATAAGAGACTCTTAAAAACTGAGAACAGAGGGTTGATGGGGGGTGGGGGGGGGGTGATGGGTATTGAGGAGGGCACCTGTTAGGATGAGCACTGGGTGTTGTATGCAAACCAATTTGACCATAAATTTCATATTTAAAAATAAATAAATTAATTAAATTAAATTAATTTCACTAAACTACACTAGTTTCAATGTACTATGCTCACTCTATAGGTTTTTTTTTTTTTTAGATAAAGCCTATTTCCTCTCTCCTTTTCTTAACAAAACAAAACAAAACCCCAAAATATAATAGATTGGCTGTTAGAAACTAAAATTTATTCCACTTAGTTGGTTTAAAGCCCTCTCTCATACTTGTTAATTTTACCTCATAGTACCTTATATGTAATAGGCATTCAATAAATACTTGTTTTTAATTTGTTTGAAAATAAGTCAGAGTCTACAGATTATAGCCATAAAACCTTGCCTTTGCTTGGGTGCTTTAAAGCTTAAAAAGAAAAGAAAACATAATGCCAGCAATTCTGTGGCTGTCAGTTCTGTTTCCAAGGAAACTGAGAGTAGATCATCAAAAACAAAATATGGATTTTCAGCCTGATTATCCTTTTTTTCACCACTTCATTCTCCGTTACTGCAAAATGAAAGACAACAGAACCTCAGCCTTGCAATCCATATTTTTAATTACATTTGTGCTGTCTCTCACCATTAAAATCAGGCAAAAAATTTTAACATTTTGGGTTATATTGGTTTTCTTATAGAGAAAATTTAAAAAGTTCATTCAGAAGAATAAAGAAAATGTTTTGAATATAAAGCACTATGTACATTTGCTGAATACTCTAGTATGTTATTGACCTACTAGGTCAAGTGTTTAAATTACTGAATCTCAGATTTAACATTTCTTGGGAATGATATAATAATGGGATATTATAATAAAAAGACTTCTAGAATGAAATGTTTTAGGGGCACCTGGGTGTCTCAGTCGGTTAAGCATCCAACTTTGGCTCCACTCATGATCTCACAGTTGATGAGTTTGAGCCCCGCATCAGGCTCTGTGCTGACAGCTCAGAGTCTGGAGCCTGCTTCAGATCCTGTGTTTCCCTCTCTCTCTGCTCCTCCCCCACTCATGCTCTTTCTCTCTCAAAAATAAATAAACATTTTTTTTTAATTTTTAAAAATTTTAGAAGGAAATGTTTTATTTAAAGAAATAAGGAGAGAGGGGACAGGATGAAAAAATAGAAGTCAAGGAGAAAATAATTGGATTTCTTTCTATTCAATAGAGAAAAATGCCATTTGTAATATAGTTGTTTTTTCCTACAGATTGTTGTCTAAAATAAATAAAATCATGATCCTGATAATAACTACAGATAACAAAAGCTTGCTTTAGCATTATTATATTACTTAGTGATACTATGTGTTTTATAAAAGCAGTATTTCTCTCAAATCAACACACTGTATACCATAAACTTACAAAATGTTATGGGTCAATTATATTTCAATAAAGCTGGAAAAAAAACCAGTATTCCTGTATTTTAAAAATGTAGTTAAAGCCAGAGGATCCCCTTCAGGGTGAAGTGTGCAATAGAAATTTGCTTTAATGGAAGTACAGTTTAAGAAGCTTTAGATGGCATATTAATATGTTCAGTTAATGAATACCGAAACTCAGATAACACTAATGGGAAGAATGATCAAGGTAATCATTATTTGGGATCTTCCTTATATCAGTTTTTCTGCTTGTATGTCTATTTTCCTCCAAAGGACTTTAGCTTTTCAAAGGCATGAGCTGTAAGAGGGTCTCGGTCATTTTTAATACCTGGGCTCAGTACAGGACCTTGTAATTAGAGGTATTTGAAAAGTGTTTTTGAATAATGTTTTTTATTTATTTAATACTGGCATACATGTTTTATTATGCTTCACTTTATCTCACTTCACATACACTCTGTTCTTTGCAAATTCAAGGTTTGTAGCAACCCTGCATCACGCATGACTATTACTACCATTTTTCCAAACATTTGCTAACTTCATGTCTCTGTGTCACATTTTGGTAATTCTCGCAGTATTTCAAACTTTTCCATTATTATATTTGTTATAGTGATCTGTGATTAGTGATCTTTGATGTTACTATTGTAATTGTTTTGGGGCACCACAAACCACACCCATATGAGATGGCAAACCTAACTGATAAATGTGCATGTTCTGACTGCTTTACAAATCAGCCATTCCTGTGCATTTCCCCCTCAGGGCTTCCTATTCCCTGAGACACAACAATATTTAAATTAGGCCTGTTAATAACCCTAAAATGGCCTCTAAGTGTTCAACTGAAAGGAAGAGTCACATGTCTTTTGTCTTTCACTTTAGGTCAAAAGTTAGAAATGATTAAGCTTCCTAAAGAAGGCATGTCAAAAGTGAGGTAGGCTAAAAGTTAAACCTCTTGCACTGGTTAACCAAATTGTGAACCCAAAGGAAAAGTTCTTGAAGGAAATGAAAAGTACTACTCCAGTGAACACACAAATGATAAGAAAGAAAAATAGACCTACTGCTGATATAGACAAAGTTTTAGTGGTCTGGGCAGAAGATCAAACCAGCTACAAACTAATCTAGAACAAGGTTTAAGCCAAAGCCTAATCTAGAACAAAACCCTAACTCTCTTCAATGCTATGAAGTCTGAGAGAGGTAAGGAAGCTGAACAAGAAGTTTGAAGCTAGCAGAGTTTACTTCATGAGGTTTTAGGGAAAAAGCCATCTATAGCACATAAAAATGCAAGGTGAAGGAGCAGGAGCTAATATAGAAACTGTGCAAATTTTCCAGATCTAGCTAAGATAATTGATCAAGGTGGCTACACTAAACAACAGATTTTCCATGTAGACCAAACAGCACGCTATAGAAAGAAGATACCATCTGGGACTTTCATAGCTATATAGTAGAAGTCAATGCCTGGCTTTAAATCTTTGGAGGACAGTCTAACTCTCTTGTTAGAGGCTAATGCAACTGGTGACTTTAAGTTGAAGTCAAAGCTCATTGAACATTTTGAAAATCTGAGGATCTTTAAGAATTAATCAGATATACTCTGCCTGTGCTCTATAAATGGAACAAAAAGGCCTGGATGACAGTACATCTGTTCACAACATGGCTTACTGAATATTTTAAGCCCACTGTTGAAATCTACTGCTCAGAAAAAAATACTCCTTTCAAAATATTACTGCTCATTGACAATGCACCTCGTCACCCAAGAGCTCTGGTAGAGACGTACAATAAGATTAATGTTGTTTTCATGCCTGCTAACACATCCATTCTGCAGCCCACAGGTCAAGGAAATACATTTCATAAGGCTATAGCTGCCATAGATAGTGTTTTCTCTGATGCAGCTGGGCAAAGTAAATTGAAAACCTTCTGGAAAGGATGCACCATTCGAGATGCCATTAAGAATATTTGTGATTCATGGGAACAGGTCAAAATATCATCATTCACAGGAAGTTGGAAGAAGTTGATTCCATCCCTCATGGATGACATTGAGGAGTTCAAGACTTCAGTAGAGGAAGTTACTGCCAATGTGGTAGATATAGCAAGAGAACTAGAATTAGAAGTAGAGTCTGAAGATGTGACTGAGTTGCTGCAATCTCATGATAAAACTTGAGAAGTGGGTAAAATGCTATCAAATAGCATCACATGCTGTAGAGAAGTCGTTCATGAATGGAAAAGTCAATTGATGTGATAAAGTTCATTTCTGTCTTATTTTAAGAAACTGCAACAGCCACCAAACCTGCAGCAACTACCACCCTGATCAGTCAGCAGCCATCAACATCAGGGCAAGGCCTTCCACCAGCAAAAACATTATGACTCGCTGAAAGCTCAGATGATGCTTAGCATTTTTTAGCAATATTTTAAAATTAGGGTATGCATATATTTAGATGTAATGCTATTGCACACTTAATATACCACAGTATGGTGTAAACATAACTTTTATATGCACCAGGAAGCCAAAAAATTCATGTGACTTGCTTAACTGCAATATTTGCTTTATTGTGGTGGTCTGGAACCGTTAAAAAAGAATACAACAATATGTGACACAAATATGTACTTGTCTTGAGAATGGTAAGACATGTGGGAAAAGATAGTGAGTGTTGGCTAAAGAACATGTTCATATATTTAGGCAGAGCATGATGTTTATTGAGATCTATGAAAATATTACCAAAGGATCTAGATATATGTCCTTATCTACATATTGGGAAGATTGAACTAAATGAGGAGTTAGCAAACTTTCTGTAAAGGACCAGATAATAAATATTTCAGCTTTGTGGGGCATATGGTCTCTGTTACAACTACTCAACTCTGCTGTTGTAATGTGAAAGGCACTATAGACAATAGGTAAACAAGGTAAACAATAAAACATTATTTATGAAAATAGACAACAGGCCAGATTCGACCTGTTATCTATTGTTTGCTTACCCCTGGAATAGGAAATCCTTTATTCAATATTCCACATTCAAATTCTGTACCTATGAATGGTAACATTAGCCAACATGGATTCTCTGATTTTCCAAACTCATTAGACATTGGTCAAGAAGTATGATTAATGGTGAGATAGCAGAAAACTTGGGCTTTTAGTGTAATGCAAACTTTAGCTAAATGTGTGTCACTTTAACTAGAATTCTGTCACTGTACATACATATGAAATATTGTGACACCGTCTGACGTAGTATTATGGCTAATTTTATTAACAGATCCATTTTAAATAACTAATATATTTTATTAAGCATATTCAAACATATAGGGATATAGGAAATATCTGTAAGAACTTTAAGGCAAAATAAATTTCATTAATTTTTGTTTGATGTTTGTTTGGGGGAATTTTGTTAATTTTTAAGAATCTTTAGTTTCCTCTTAAAGGGCTACAGGACCAAAGTAATAGTTACTCATATGTTAGGACATTTATAGAGTGGTACCAGAAGGCCAAGTCTGCACAACATTCCACAGTTGCCTTTATTATCATATGAGTGTCTCATCTACAAAATTATCAATGTATATCTTCCCTAATCCTGGTGCTAGGCCACTAAAGAAAAACACATTAGGTTTAAACTTTTTTAATGCTAAAAATAGGGTTAGCAGAAGGTTTCTATCATAATTGAGGGACAAATGTCTATTTGAGACACAATCTCAGTAAAAGAGGGATGATGGTAGAAGGAAATTGACATATCTAGAAAGAATTGTAGACATCTTATTTCCATTGATTAACTTTTTAATGTTGAATTATTTATGACTTGGTGAAAAGCAGAGTGAGTTTCCAAGGAGTTCCAACTCCAAACTGAACTTTTCTCAACTAATAGTATAATATAGGAAGACCTGTTTCAGTTTTACCTTTATTTTTATGATTTGGGGAATTATTTAATTTCTTTGAGTCTCTGTTTCCTTAACTTCAAAATAGGAAGAATAATTCTACCCTGGCGATTGCTGGGAAGATTACAGATATCTGTGTAAAGTGCCTAGTATGTAATAGGCACTCAAGAAAAAAAAAAGCTATTATTACTATGAGCTTGGCTATTTAGAAAAACTAGTACTTGCCCCCAGTTAAGTTAAAGGGGATTTTCTGGTACCAGAAGGAAAAGAAAAATGAAAGACTAACAGTTTATTGAACGAAAAGACCATCATCTTTCTGTCAGAGGGTAATATGATTTATGACACAAAGTTGACATTCAGAAAAACTGACTTAATGAAAGAAGGTGGGAAGTTCTTAAAGGAGAAATTAGTGCACTCATAGCCAGCAGAACGATGGTGGATTTTTTTGTTTGTTTGTTTTTGTTTTTTAGGGGCTAGGAATTCCTCCAAGGAAAGCCCATTTCAGTGAAGGCAGAGAGTTTCTGTGGACAGCTGATTTTCAACCCCTGTCACACCTATGGTCTGATGCAGCTGGTTCAGCATGTTCAGTGGCTCTTCCTAAAGCTGTGTGACCCTTTTTTCCCTCTGCTGCTACAGGAGCTACTGCAAACCTACACATGCTGTCAGGTGTCTCCAGGCCTCTCTTCTGGACAATCACCTGCTGCCAAAGCCCTGCTCCAAAGCCCCTAAGAAATGAAACACATGGGAAGGTTTCAGGCTCCTTTACTGGACTGCAGAGGCCAATGCCGAGAGGGGTACACTGAAAAGTCCCCGGCTCTGTCTCAAAACCCTCAATCCGATGAGTCACATTATAAAGGCTCTAGAGACTCTCCAGTGAGAGTATCCCCATGACAATACTCATTTGTTCTTTGAGAAGAAGTTCTTTGAGAGAAACAGAGCCAGCAGAGTCTGTCGGGAGGTGTTAGCCTGATTTTCAAGCTGTTATTTTTTTTCCAGTGTCTTGTGGGTGGGTCACATGTCATGGGTATATGCTGGTGCCAGGTCCATTTAGTCTAACCCAATAGCTCCCACTCCAGTGCACCTGACTTACTCTGATGCCTAGCGGGATGGAGGATGATGGATCTTCCTTCTTTCTGATAACTGGTGCTGAGATGGGTCTCCTCAAACAATCAGTGAAAAGAATCCAAAATGTAGTTGCTAGATTGAGGTCAGAAACTGAGGAGATGACAAGTTGCCAAAGGTTAGTCAATAAAAGCAGAGTGAGGAGAATAAAAGTAGGAACTAAGACAACAACCAGAGACTCTAAGTCTAGACAGAAGAAAAAGAGAACAAAAGTCCAAGGAACAAAATGAAAATGATTGTTGGCGGGTGCTGGCAGAGAGATAAGAACAAGGAAACTGAAATATGCTTGTAGTTAAATCTGCTATAGAGCATTCCACTTTGTTAGATGCCAGCATATCTCAGAGGCCCTAGATATGCTCCTACAGGCCCACCTGTTACTCTTCCTCCTCCACATATACCTCTCTATCCTAAACATAGGAAGCACTTATGGGTTAATAGTGCTGCTACGTGTAAAAGTGGGTGATGGTCCTCAGATATGTGTACACCCATGTTCATAGCGGCATTATTCACTACAGCCAAAAGGCAGAAACAACCCATGTGTTGAATATCATTTAGACTTCAAAAGGAAGGAAATTCCGACACATGCTATAGCACAGGTAAAACTTAGGGACATTGAGTGAAACAACCCAGCCACAAAAAGATAAGTGCTGTATGATTCCATGTATATGAGGTACCTAGAGTAGTCAAATTCACAGAGACAGAAAGTAGAATGGTGGTTGCCTGGGGCTGAGTACTGAGTTTCAGTTTTGCAAGGTAAAGAATTCTGGAGATGGGCGGTCATGATGATTGCACAACAATATGAATGTACTGAGTACCACTGAACTCTACACCAAAATAAATGGTTAAAATGGTAAATTTTATGTTACATATTTTACCACAATTATTTTTCTATTACGTATTTTTACCAAAATTGTAGGGGCACCTGGGTGGCTCAGTCAGTTGGGTGTCCGACTTCAGCTCAGGTCACGGTCTCACGGTTCGTGGGTTCAAGCCCAGCCTTGGGCTCTGTGCTGACAGCTCAGAACCTGGAGCCTGCTTTGGATTCTGTGTCTCCCTCTCTCTCTGCCCCTCCCCCACTCACAGTTTGTCTCTCTTTCTCTCTCAAATAAACATAAAAAAAAAAAAGGAGGTGATTACCTTGGAGGACTGTTCTCTTTCATGGCACAAGTCCTGTCCTTAAAACATTTTCAGCTTAGTGAGAAATCAAATGGTTCTTCTCAGGAAAGAGAAAGTACACAAAGATATTTTTTAGGGAATTGCCTACAAATAGAAGTGTTTTCCTTTTGGCACCACCAAGAAGCCAGTACTCTTGTGCCAAAATCACAGTTTCCTGAAGCGTAATTAATAGTCCATCCTGCTATGAGAGAAAAAGGAGGTAGGTTAGGACAGTGTGTCACACAGAGCACAGTATACTCAGGAAAAATCTGGAGAGAAAAATAGACAAAAGGAGGACATGGAGATAACAGGAGGGAAAAGTAGAAAGCAACATAAAACCAGAGGAAAAAGAAGAAAATGTAGCAACAGTTCTCTGCAAAGATCTGCGATCCCCCAGCAGTAAGCATAGCAGTGAGGACTATGAGACTTTTCAGACACAATAATCTGTCAGCTAAAGAGCTCAGTGAAGACATAGTAGAACAATGCAGGACAAGAGAGAAAAACTGAGCATGGATCTCAGTCACCCTTGACCTATGAGCTTAGGCAACCCTCTGTAGGAGAAAGGAAGCCTAACCAACATGTATCCATTCTTCCTAGAACAGTACTCCTTCAGCTTGAGTATGCATCAGAATCTGGAAAGGTTGTTAGTATGTGCCCACACACCAGAGATTCTTCCTCAGCAGATCTCCACTGGAGACTGAACATTTGCATTTCTTTTCTTTTTTTCTTTAATGCTTTTAATGTTTATTTTTGAGAGAGAGAGTGAGACAGAGACAGAGTGCGAGCCGGGAAGGGTCAGAGATAGAGGGAGACACAGAATCTGAAGCAAGTTCCAGGCTCTGAGCTGTCAGCACAGAGCCCGACACGGGGCTCGAACTCATGGACTGAGAGATCATGACCTGAGCCGAAGTCATTCGCTTAACCGACTGAGCCACCCAGGCGTCCCTGAACATTTGCATTTCTAACAAGTTCACAGGTGATGCCAGATGCTATTGGTTTGGGGACCACACTATGAGAATCAGAGCTCTAGAATTAAAGAGGTATAGGATATTAGTGATTGGTTGCATTTTTTTTTTTTAATTGCTTAAAAAGGAAGGTCTAAATCAAGTACTGTGGTAAGGGACTGTATTGAAAATATTTAAATCCAGGTAGACCTGTCTACCATTTGGTCCCTCAGTGCAGTGGTTAACAGCATGAACTCTTGACTCCGACAGACATGACTACACTTTCTAGTAGTATGCCTTTGGGTAAGTTACTTGACCTTTCCATACCCTCTTTTCTTCATCTGTAAAACTAGGATAATATAGCACCAACCTAATGGGGTTGTGAGAAGATTAAATGATTGATGCATGTACAATGACTTAGCACAATACCACGACACACACTAAATGTAGCAGCAACATTCATCTCTGCTACTTTTGTACCAGTCCCAATTATCTTTCCACCAATGTTAATAGCCCTTTGAAACCTGAATCTTAGGAACAAAGCCAAGATAATAATCTGCTGAACTGATCCTCTCACTTTACCATGGAAACCACTTCATCCTGTGGCAGGTAATTTACAGGCAAAAGAATAAAAATATATATTGCCTTCACAGAAATGTTTAATCCTGGAATATTCCCTTCTGTGGTTGCTAGAGAGGGAGATAGTTTCAGAGGTTTCCTAGGTAAATTAATTAGTTTGCAACTGTAATGTTATTCAGCATCTTGTATTCATAGGCCTGTGCAAAAAAATGTTGCAAGGGAAACAAAGGGTTTGTGTCCTTAAATTTGTGATGAAAATCTGGAGGTAGCTGCTAGGATGAAATGCAATTTTTTGTTATCTGTAAACTCAAAAAAAATTATTATTTGGGAAGAGAATTTTAATTTCAATAAAACAAATAAAACCAATTTCACTTCTCTTCCATTAGAAGATGTACTTACAGTAGTTGAGGAATGATTGGATTAATCATTTCTCTTAAATCTATCACAAAGGAACATTCTGGGCCATAGCTTCAAGACTAGTTTCTATGCTATAACCTCTTAGGGGGATACAACCCTTTGCCCCCTGCATCTGCCCCTTAATCCAAGAAGATAAGCTCTTATATGGCACCCCTCAATCTAAGAAGATAAGCTCTTATATGTTTATAGGGGAGAGCGAGAATTCAGACTCCCACTACTGCAAATTATCAGTCGAGTTTCCCACATCTGGGGAAATCACAGGGGTCAGCATATCCGGAGTGCAATGGATAAGCCTCTCTCTGAGAAAACCACCTTCATGATCATGGTATCTTCCCTGCCAGGTAAGTATGGAATTTGTTGTTTTTTATTTTTTTTTTATTTTTATTTTTATTTATTTTTTTTATTTTTTATTTTTGGGACAGAGAGAGACAGAGCATGAACGGGGGAAGGGCAGAGAGAGAGGGAGACACAGAATCGGAAACAGGCTCCAGGCTCTGAGCCATCAGCCCAGAGCCCGACGCGGGGCTCGAACTCACGGACCGCGAGATCGTGACCTGGCTGAAGTCGGACGCTTAACCGACTGCGCCACCCAGGCGCCCCTGGAATTTGTTGTTTTTTAAATGGCTTTTTTTTATTGTGTCTTTTGGATAGTTTCATAGAGCAAGCACCTTTAACTGCTATCTGTAATCCTTTCCTTTTTTCTTGTGAACTGTCCTTTCTTTTGCACAGAGCCATATGTGTCAGGGAGGCCAGTCCAGTTCTAGCTCTGTGAAGCAAGGGGCGGGGGCAGTATTTATCCTAGACTGGCATATGACAAGAGCTTATGACAAAATTCTGGCTATGATGAAGTGAGGGGGAAGTCTACTGGGGACATACAGGAAACCCTTCCTCACATACAAGAGGGGTGCCTAGGTGGCTCAGTTGGTTAAGCCTCCAACTCTTGGTTTTGGCTCAGGTCACAATCTTATGGCTATGTGGGTTGGGCCTTGCATGGGGCTCTGCTCCCACAGTGCTGGGCCTGCTTGGGATTCTCTCTCTCCCTCTCTCTTCCCCCATCTCTGTCTCTCTCAAAATAAATAAACTTTAAAAAAAATGGCACGCAAGAATGAGGTGAGCTCATTTATGTCTGCATCTTGTTTATGTCTGCATCTGATCTGGGATAAGGGGCAGCCATTTTGTAACTAGGAAGGGAACTATCCTAAAAGATGGCAGGATAGAAGGTGGAAGGGTAAAAATCCTGAGAGCTTGGTGATATCACTGAGCTGCTGAATTCAGTAACCCTAGAGGCACCCTTCCTCTAGGATAGTAAATAAGGTAGTAAAATTTTTTAAATAAGATAGTAAATTTTCCCTATTGTTTTACATATTTTAAGTTAGATTTTCTGTTACTTGCCAACAACATTATCCTAGCAGTCATTTATATGAAACCAGTCCTTGACCTGGTACTCAAAGAGACTGGTGTTCTCAGACCCAGCGGTTGGGCATCTTTGCTCCAGTCAGTGCTACAACTGAAGTAAAGTCTGTTGAAATGCACCGTAAAGCTTTGAGTGAAGCTCTTCCCGGGGGACAACAGTGGACTTCAATGTCAAGAATGTGTCTGTCAAAGATGTTTGTGGCTGCAATGTGGCTGACAGCAAAAATGACCCACCAAAGGAAGCAGCTGGCTTCATGGCTCAGGTGGTTATCCTGGCCAGGCCAAATCAGTGTGAGATATGCACCTGTTGTGGACTGTCACACAGCTCATATTGCATGCAAGTTTGCTGAGCTGAAGGAGAAAATTAATTGTCATTCTGGGAACCAGCTGGAAGATAGCCCCCAAATTCTTGAAATCTGGTGATTCTGCCATCATTGATATGACTCCTGGCAAGCCATGTGTGTTAGAAGCTTTTCTGATAATTCTCTTCTGGGTCATTTTGCTGCTTGTGACATGAGACAAAGGGTTGTTGTGGGTGTCATCCAGAAGGTGGACAAGAAGTCTGCTGAAGCTGGCAAGGTCGTCAAGTCTACCCAGAAGGCTAAATGAATAGTATTTGCCACTCTTAATCAGTGGTGGAAGAATGGTCTCAGAACTGTTTGTCTCCATTGGGCATTTAAGCTTACTGGTAAAAGACTGGTTTGATGATACAATGCACTGTAAAACCTTCAGAAGGAAAGGAGAACATTTTGTGGACCATTTGTTTTTGTGTATGTGTGGCAATTTAAAAAATATCAGTACTTTTTAATGGAAACATTTTTTATTTTTATTATTATTTTTAGCTATCTCTACACCCAATGTGAGGCTCAAATGCACAACCCCGAGATCAAGAATGGCACACTCTTCTGACTGAGCCAGCCAGGCACCCCTTTAGTGGAAACAACTTGAATAAAAATCTTTTACAGAATTTTGCAATTCATTAAAACAAAGTTTAATAAGAAAAAAATTCTGTCATTCAGCCTGACCTATTTGAAGCCTGCTCAAAGAGACTATGAATGAACATCAGGAATCTTCTAGTGATAGATAAATTAATTATCTTGATTGTGGTAATGGTGTCGTGGGTACTTACATATGCTACAACTTGCCAAATTATACACTTTATTTTTTAATAAAGTTTATTTATTTATTTTGAGAAAGAGAAAGCACACACACACGTGAGGAGGGGAAGGGCAGAGAGAGAGGGAGAGAGAGAGAAGAGAATACCAGTGCAGAACCTGATGTGGGGCTTGAACCCACAAACAGATCTGCATCACACAAGCGCCCCTTAAATTATGCACTTTACATATGTACAGCATATTGCCTAACAACTATATCTCACAGATAAATTTCTCTGACTACAATGCAATTAAGTTAGAAATTAACAAAAAAGGAAAAATCCATTAAAACACTTTTAAAAATTCATCAAAGAATAAAATGATAGATTTATAAAATTCTTTAGAATTGAACAATGAAAACAGCGTAGAAAAAACTTTGAGATGCAGCTAAAGTGTTACCAAGTTGTAGATGTGTCTTCAGTGCTTACAAAAAAGCCCAAGGACTTGATATTATAATCTAAGTTAGACAAAACAGAATGAAGAAGTGGAAGAAAATGTAAATAAGAATTGAATGAAATTGAAAATAAGTATACGAAAGGAACAATCAGGAAGCAAGAGTTGTTTCCTTAAAATGACTAATTAGACAAACCTCTGGCAAATTTAATCCAGGAGAAAAAGAAGAGAAATAAAAAAACTGAAAAAGGAAACAAGATACTGTAGATACTAAAAACATAAAGGATATTATGATCCACTTTTGGCCAAGACGGAGTAACAGAGACCAGATTTATCATCCTTCCTAAAACAAGCGAAAAAAACACACAAAACATAAGAAAAGATAGTTTTCAAGAGACTGGACATCAGAGAACAAAGAGCAATGGTTCCCAAGAGACAGAAAACAGGAGAGAGGCAAAAGAGATGACAAACGACAGAAATGAGAGTCCTGTGATAGCCCCAACTTACCATCCTTAGAGTTTCCAGGCTGGGGTTCAGGGAAGGGGAGTCAAGGTGGAGTCCAGCAGATTCCCCAAGGTGCTGAGGAGTGGATTGTTCAAGAATACGGAGCTGAGAGTCCAGGGAGCTCAAAGAAGCTAGGGTTTGCAGGACAGAGTGTCTGCGTTGAGATAGAGCTTCACATGAAGAGAACCTAGGACATCTGCACATGCGTGGGAGGAAACCACCTGAGGTCAGAGAAAGGAACACCTGAAGGCATTTAAGGAAAGAATGCCTGGAACTCACAAAGGAGTGGTGTCTACTACCACTAGCCAGTTGGGAAATAATCTCATAAATCACAGGCATTGGGGGGAGTACTCTGAAAGGATTACAAAGGGCAGGAGAAAACTTTTTGGGGATGAGGGATAATGTTCACTATTTTGATTGTGCTAATGGTCTCTGGGATGTTTGCAAATGTTAAAACTTATCAAACTGAAAACAAAAAAAAAGCTTATCAAATCATATACTTTTATATGTACAGTTTATTGTCTATAACTATATCTCAAAAAGGCTGTTAAAAAACTTTAAAAAATAGACTCTAGAACACAAAAGTACAGTACGTATAATAGTGCATAAGACATCCTCAATAGATACTTATTAGTTTTCTCATATAAATAACTTTATCCAATAGAGTTGAAACTTACATGAGGTAGATGAATTCCTAGAGAAATGTAAATTACAAAATTGACTCAAGAAAAAAGGAGGAAAACTGAATTATCTACATCCTTTAAAGAAATTAAAAAAATTTAAGAACTACCTCAAAAAAAAAAGCACTGTGCCGCCCAAATTTTTATAGGCATATTTTAGCAAATAGTAAAGTGGAATAAATAAAAAAACACAATATAACAAGAGTAGAGACACATGTTCAATACTCACTATATATATAAAGCACATTCAACTCAACAATTGAGAAAAAAATCCAATCTTAGTGAAAGAGTATCATAATTACCTCAACAAGTGATAGATAAAGCAGAAAAAAATCAAGAAGGATAATGCTGACTTAGAATAATTTCAATCCTTAGATAACTATTTCCAGAGAATAGAAATAAAACTTCTTAGCTTATTTTATGATGTTAAAATACCTTGATATGAAATCCAGCACAATCTTAATCTTGAACAATAATCACAAACCTATCACTGTATAAAAAGATATTAGGTTTTTTTTTCAGAAATAAAATATTGATTTAACATCATGTTATATGTATAATAATATATTGTTTAGAGATACGTACATATGCTATAATTAATGCCAAAATATTGAACACATTCCCTGTAAGATCAGGAACAAGGATATCCAGTATCATGACTTTTATTATATTTTTCCATTTTATGAAAAATATATTTACTATCATGACTATTCAATATTGAACCAGAGATCTTAGCCAGTGTGGTAAGATTTAAAAAAAAAAAAAAGATATTTGCAACAACATGGTTGGAGCTAGGGAGTATCATGCAAAGGAAAATAAGTCAGTCAGAGAAAGACAGATACCATAGGATTTCACTCACATGTGGAATTTAAGAAATAAAACAAATGAACATAGTGGGGGGATAAAGAGAGGAAAACCAAGAGACTCTTAACTATAGAGAACAAACAGGTGATTACTAGAGAGGAGGTGGGTGGGATGGATTGGCTAAATAGGTGATGGGGATTAAGGAGGGCACTTGTGTGTATATAAGTGTTGATTCACTCAATTCTACACCTGAAACTAGCATTACACCGTATGTTAATAACTGGAATTTAAATAAAAACTTGGGGGCACCTGGGTGGTTCAGTTAGTTAAGTGTCCAACTTAAGTTTCTGCTCAGGTCACAATCTCGAGGTTGATGGGATGGAGACCGCATTGGGCTCTGCCCTGACAGTGCAGAGACTGCTTGGGATTCTCTGTCTCCCTTTCTTGCTATCTGCTCCTCCCCTGCTTGTGCACGCATGCTCTCTCAAAATAAATAAATAAACATTTAAGAAATAAATAAAGACTTGGAGGAAAACACACACACACACACACACACACACACCTGAAAAAGAAGCAAATGGAAAAAAGAAAGAAATGGCACAAGAGTCAAAAAGGAAAAAAAACAAAACTCTCATTTGTAGATAATAAAATTTCCTGTATGGAAAAACTTAAAAGATTTTTATTTTTTTTATTTATTATTATTTTTTTTTTCAACGTTTATTTATTTTTGGGACAGAGAGAGACAGAGCATGAATGGGGGAGGGGCAGAGAGAGAGAGGGAGACACAGAACTGGAAACAGGCTCCAGGCTCTGAGCCATCAGCCCAGAGCCCGACGCGGGGCTCGAACTCACGGACCGCGAGATCGTGACCTGGCTGAAGTCGGACGCTTAACCGACTGCGCCACCCAGGCGCCCCTTAAAAGATTTTTAGATAAACAATTGGACTTAATTAATTTAATAAGTTTTCTGGATTAAAAAATCAACAAATGAGAGTGAATTGCAATTCTAAATAACAGAAACAAATTAGAAAAAAAAATTACTTTTAAAGTACTATTTATAATAGCAACAAGACAAAATGCCTAAATACCCAGGAGTAAGTCTTGACAACAGATGTGCAAGTCCTTTATGGGAAAATTAAGAAATTTTATCGAAAGACCTTAAATAACATCTAAATAAAATGGAATGATATATATGATGCTCATGGATTAAAAAATAAAAAACCTCAATATGAAAAGTGAGCACACAAATAGAATGCAAATATATCTAAAAATACTCAACTTTTTAGTAATCTAGGAAATGTAAAATAAAATCACAATGAAATACCATTAAACCTCTACCACATTGACAAACATATGGCTTACTTATGTCTGCGAGCAATATTGAACTCCAGAATTAGGCTGACACACCCACTTGGGCATGGACCACCACTGGTGGCCTACGTGACAATTAATTATGCCCTGTGGCTTGGAGATATGGGTGCTTCCTCTGTGGCCAGCTAGCCCTTAAGAGGAAGAAAGGAGGAAGGTGGGGCTCTTATTGCCCAGTTTCTGCTCCTAAAATCGTGCTCAGGTCCTTCCTAGGGTAGAGTATGGGGATAGAGAGGAGTTAGGAGGATTATGTTAATTGACCTCCCTTCAACTAGAAGGAAACTCCAGGAGAGGGAATCAATGTTCCTACTAAAGATAGTTATTTTGTAGTTAAGGCAAAACAAGTTACTCCCACAATGGTATAGTTATTTTTACAGGGATGGGTAGCCAGCATGTAGAGTAATTTTACAGCAATGGTAGCTTACTTGAGGTCTTACTTGAGGTTTATCAGCACCATAACCAACCACCACCAAGTTCAATAGAACAAAGGCACCAGACTTTAAAGAAACAGTGTATATTCACTTGCACTTTAGAGAAATGTTCTAAATATATAATTTGGCAGTTACTTTTAACAATTTTTAAGTTAAAAAAAAATCTTACTGGGGGAATAATTATCACAATACATGTGGTATAAAATTCAGAGGGAATAAAGTATGTAAGGTGAAGTCTTTCCTCTGCCTTGGCAATTATTTTTTAAGAGTTGTTTTTCTAATTATATATCATCAGAAATGTGTTTTGTTTCAATTGCTCTTCCTCTTGATTTGATGAACACAATTTATTTTTGTAGCACAATTAGCAACAAATTTTTTAGCATAATTTGCTTTTAAGGCTTTTGGAATTCAGACTACATAGTAAATTTCTGTTTCTAGTTTCTTTAAGGAGGCTCACCAGCTTATAATTACACCTCAAAAATACACATGAAATAGTCTATCACCTAATGCATTCAATCACATAGTTTCTATACTAAATTGTATTCCAAGTTCTAACTGAGACTATCAGAAATATATCTAATTATCTGCCATTTTACCTCAAAATCCCAGCAGAAACCATCCCTCTTCTCCTCCAATATCTATACTGGAACTTTCAAGCTAATTCTGAGGGAAGAGGGAAGTAAAACATGTGTCTATGGTGGTAGACAGGGTAGTAATGGAACTTCTGGGAGAGTAACAACATTTACTATGGGAACCCCCTGCCAGTTGGGGATTGAGTAATTGGACCACAGTGTCACTGAGAGCACCCCAAGCACTGGAAGACACAGCACTCATGAATCCCACAAGCTGTAATTTTGCTCTGGAGTATATAGTCAGAAGTGGCAATGACTGATACACATATAAGTATCTTTAACTTGTAGAGACCATAGAAGATATTGACAACCAGTTAATCATATACAAATGGTTTATTTCCTACCTCTTAATTTTAATGGACACAACTCGAAAAGGAAGTATTTTTCATAGTCACTTTTTTTACTTTACTTCAAAGAAGTATGAACATTTCTTTTAGACATTTGCTCTTTGAAATAGTGTTGCTCTTCCGTTATTTCTTCTATCTGCTTATTATTTGTTTACATGAAGCTATTGACTTACTTATATTCATTTTATATGCTACTTCTTTACTAAGTTCTCTTATAATTTCTATTAATTTTTCCATTCATTTTTTTTTGTCTACCAGATATATAATCAAGTTATCTATAAAGAGAGGTAGATTTTTTGTCTTCTTTCTAACTCTTGTATGATTAAATCCTTTCTCTTGTCTAACTGTATCGGCTAATACCTGTTTCCAATGATAAGTAGTAATGGATGTGATGGTCATCTATGTCTTCGTTCTACTTTCAGTAATGTTTTCCCATTAAGTAAGAAGCTGGCTTATGGGCTGAAGTATCCCTCAATTCCTATTTAATTAAATATCTTTAACATGAATGAATGTTAAATTTTATTAAATGCCTTTTTTGGCATTTATGAAGGCAATGAGCTGATTTTTCTCCCTAGCTGTATTAACACGACGAGTCATATTAACTGATGACCTACTATGGAAAAACTCCTATATCCTTGGAAATAGACTTTGTAAACATATATTATTTTTTATATTTTAAATATAATTAAATACATTATTATATTTTACATATGTTGTTCGTTCTCTTTGTGAACATTTAAGATTTTTTTTATCTTTCACAAGTGGGATTAGTTTTCTTTCTTTTCCTGTGCTCTGGATTGGATTAAATAGCATTGGGATGATCTTATCTATATGGTTTGATAGAATTCAAACCATCTTTTTTTTTTTTTAATCAGATTCTTCAGCTCTACCCTAGTTCCACAGCATGTGGGACCCAGAATAAAAAATTTCAAGCCCTCCTCTCCTATACCTACTGCCAGTGATACTCACCCATGGATTTTGCATTTTGGAACCACCATAGGATATGGGGATGCTAAATCTTCTAAGAAAGGAGTATAATATTAATACCAAACCTGACAAAGATCACACACACAAAAAATTATAGACCAATCTGACTTATTCTGTGAATATACAAAAAAAAACACCACGTTGCACACTTTAAATAGATGAATTTTATGTTATGTGAATTATATCTCAATAAAGCTTTTTTGTTTGTTTGTTTTTAAGAAAAAAGATTACTATAGCATGATTCCTAGATATCTGACTTAGGGGACTGAGTGGTTAGTGGTGCCAGATACTAATACTAGGAGTAGAGAAAGACGAGTGGGCTTGGAAGGAAAGCTACTGAATTCAACTTCAGACAGGCTGTAAATTGTAAATGAAGCTATAGAAAGGGATAGAGATGGAGACAAGCCCATAAAATTGTAGAATCAAGGACATATTCACTCTCTTGCATATAATCCTGAAATTCTATATGAAAATAAATTGAGTTTCCAAGTTGTTTAAAACTAGTTGAAATTTCCCTTTGCTTTCCATTTTGTTAAAAAGATACATGGTTTATCACAAGCCATATTTGATGGAATGTTAATTTGAACTCAGTATAATAGTCATTACCAGATACTAAGAGAATGACAAAGTTTAACTATTTCTAACCTTTACCTGGAAATTAATATTAAAAGAGTCACCTTCTGACATCAGTGAGAGAAAAAAACATCTCTATGAATGGCTTCCCTCTGAAGGCTTATGAAGGTTTGACCTATTTGTAGAAGAATGGTTGTGATTGAATAAGGTGTACATTAATTAAGATGAATGAGTTTAAAATTAAGTCAGTTTAAAATTTCAACTCACAATGAGTCTGGCAAACAATGGAGTATAACTTGTTTCCTAGAGATGAAGGTTTTGTTGTTTTTGTTGGCTAAGACTTTAAATTGACTTCTCACAAGGAGGCTGCAAACAGATTCTCTAGCAAATTGGCATCCTGGGGAGAGCCAGGTACTTTGAATGTTTCCAATTAGGAGAAGTTAAAGGTTATATAAGCCCAGCTGCCAAATTGACTGCCTAACCTTAACAGCCAGACAGATTTACCTTTGTTTCCTTCCTTCTCCTTATTTGAAACCTGGTCTGGAAATAAAACTCAAAATGCAAACACAAAGTTCTGTGATAGATCAGGTCTGAGAACTAGAAGGGAGCTTGTTATAGTTTAACAGAGGCTGTGGCTCATCCGAGGCTTTATATCTAAGCACTCATAATCACAGGTAGTCCCGCATTTGGCTTTGGTGTGAACTAATCCAGAGAGAGGGCAAAACCACGTAGTATGCTATACTGTGTCCACAGAACTTTTGTCCATTATGCTTATTTTACATTTCTGAAAGCAGGATTATTTCAGTGTGGAGTTACAGACCCTATTGCCTGTATAAAATCTAATCAGGACCACTGCCATAGATACCGACCAATTTTAGAAATGATGTTATTCCTGGGGGGGGGGGGGAAGCCTATAATCATCTATTTAATAAGAGTTATTTCTGGGGCACTTGGGTGGGTCAGTCGGTTAAGCGTCCCACTGGCTCAGGTCGTGATCACACGGTACGTGGGTTTGAGCCGCGCGTCAGGCTCTGTGTTGACAGCCCAGAGCCTGGAGCCTGCTTCAGATTCTGTGTCTCACTCTCTCCCGCCCCTCCCCCACTCAGCCTCTCTCTCTCTCTCTCTCTCTCTCTCTCTCTCTCAAACACAAATAAACATTAAGAAAAAAAAGAGTTATTTCAGCATTTGGGTTCAGAAAATATTCCTAATTCAATTTTCACCTATCTTTACCAGCCTGTTGATCATACTACAGCTATTCATAAATTACAATAGATCCAAATTGTATCCTTTTTAAACAGGAGCTGTTTTTTCCAAAAATGATCCTGGTTATTTCTAGGAGTCCCCAAACAAGTTTCTTCCCCATATTTATGAACCAATATTTCAGCTTTCATCACTATATGGCACTCTCCATTCATTCATTCACTCATTCATTTGGTTAATCTGTACTGAGTGCTTACTGTGTGAGGGGATAGTGCAGAGTCTTACAGACATCTCAATCCTGGCCCTCTTGGGCATCCAAAGTATTTTTCCTGGAAAGCTCCAGTTATCATTTGTCAACATTCATTGCTGGCAAGCAGCTGGATGAAATTTTTATCGCTGTCTCTGCTGAGGAAGTCCACTGTGTAACACTTGAATCAGAATATACCAAGAATGCTGTCTCTCAGTGTTCCCAAAGCCTCCAATCTTTTTTTTTTATTAAAAAAAAATTTTTTTTTTCAACGTTTATTTATTTTTGGGACAGAGAGAGACAGAGCATGAACGGGGGAGGGGCAGAGAGAGAGGGAGACACAGAATCGGAAACAGGCTCCAGGCTCCGAGCCATCAGCCCAGAGCCTGACGCGGGGCTCGAACATCACGGACCGCGAGATCGTGACCTGGCTGAAGTCGGACGCCCAACCGACTGTGCCACCCAGGCGCCCCATCAGAGCCTCCAATCTTATATGCCAGAACAATGCTGGATTCCATGAGGAGATGGAGAAAACGGCCCTTCTCAATGCTGTGATACTCTTTGACACCTGGACTCTAAATCAGAGCTGCTTCTTGAAAAAAAATTTCCATAACTCTTGGGGCTCAAAACCAGTCCTAGAGGCTGGAGGTCATGTTTTCATCTTCATGGTCTTCATCATCCCTCTTGCCCACCCCAAACCTAGTTATTGAACTGACAAGCACCCACGCATGTCAAATGACAGCAAATACTTCCTAGGTGGTGGTGGTTGTGTTTATATTAGAAGTGCCTGGATCCCAGCTGAAATGGCTTGTTACATTATGTAGCATAATTCAAATGCTTGGCCAGCAATCTAGCAACCACTTAAAGATTTTGCCCAGAGCTACAGCAAAAAAAGAACATGGCAGTTTAGTGAGCTTAGTCCATTCTTCAGCATGCCCAAAGTGCAGGAGGATATGGCCAGATGCTGGTATGGATTACTTTAATTATTTGGAGGTAGATACGAATAGTAGGGACCTACTAGTCTAAAGCTGGGTGTCTAGAGCTAGATGTGTCACTAGGTTGAGAGTGGCAACCAATTCTTGTGGGAATTGATAAAAGTTTGGTACTGTTACCACTAGAAGATCCCAAGCAAAGTGGGAAATGTGGTCAGAAAAAGAATTCAGTCCTGAAATATCGAGAAATCATGTTGTCAGGGAGAATGCATGCATGGCAACCTATAAGGACAACAAAAGCAAAATAAATAAAACCAACCAACCAAAAAACAGACACCAGTCAGAACTGTTACTGAGGGATTTGCTCTGGGAACCTAAGAATAAATCAAATAAAATTCAATCTACACCAAGTCTGACCTGTTTCGTGGGCCAGTATCCACTGTCACCTTGCATGTTTTATGAATGGTCTTATTCACAAGTTTCTAAACTGAAAAAGAATCCAACACAGGGCTATGATGTAGCATGTATAACACCTGACACCAGATATTATTTATTACTCGAGTGTGGATCAGGTTGCTCAGATTTTGAGATTTCTAGTATTTTTCGGTGTTGTTCCTTCCACCATTTAATTACCACAGAGGGAAATATTTAAAATTATTAAAGTTTTCTACAACTCAAGAACAGGTAAATTTTCAGCCTAGGACATGAAAAAGCAGCAATCAATTATTGTTTTTACTTTGGGGCACCTGGGTGGCTCAGTCAGTTGAGCGTCCAGCTTTGGTCAGGTCATAATCTCATGGTTCGTGGGTTTGAGCCCTGCATCGGGCTCTCTGCTGTCTCTCAAAAATGAATCAATGTTTAAAAAAAACTTCCACTTACCAGAAGTAGATAATTTCCACTTACCAGAGGTAGGCATTGATAAATTTGCCCTGTATCCTTCTTGTCTTTCCCCATGCACGTACATCTTCTTTCTAGACTATGGAATCATACTACATAAACTGTTCCACAGTTTGTCTTTCATCACTAAATAATTTAAATTGGATATCTCTGCATGTCAGTAAATAAAGGGCTGTATCCATTTTTAAAGGATAAAAATATATCATATTCCACTATTTTGATGTAACATTATTTATCCAATCCCCATTGATGGACATTTGGATTATTTCCAATCTTTGATTATTACAAATAGTGCTACAGTTAACATCCTTATACATTCTATGTACTTATACAAGCTTTTTAGGAGATAAATTCCTAGAAATGGAATTGCTTGGTCAGATGGTATATGCATTTACATTTTTGATAAATATCTCCCAAATTACCTCTAAAATGTTTACATCAATTTACACTCCCACCAATGATGACTAAGAGTGCCTGTTTCCCTGCCTGCTCTCCAAACTGTGTATTCAGGCATTGCCTGCTGCAACTAGAGAATGTGTCTCTCGCTTCCAAGATACATGGTGATAAAGGCCTTTCCTTGTGCTCTAATTTTCTTTTCTCTTTACTTTTCATAACTGAGGTTTAGTCCTAAGATAGGAAAAAAAGAATATGCCTATTTGGTTTTCAGGATGTTCCTCAAAGATCCATGAATTCTCCAAGTTGTGAACACCTACCTTATAAGCATTTACATCTTACAGATACATGAACCCTGTGGAGATGGGGGGGTATAGGAAGCCAGGAGGGTGAGAGTCAGTCAGCTCTAGAATGAACAGTAATCCCATTTTATGGTATTTATCCTAATTAGGTATGACCTTTATCATAGGTCAGAGGTGTGGAAAAATACACTTATTGATAATTTATAAGAACCAAACTTGGAAAAACCTAAGTGTCCACACACAGGAGATACATGATGGTAAGTCCATGAAATGGAATGAGACAGGGCCATTACTGTATTAAATCATAATGTATCATCTTGCATTAAAATCTTAGTTCCAAAAACTATCTGGTAAGGTGGGAAAATATTTATAATAATGTATTAAGTCAAAAAAGGAACATACAAAATAGAGTAACATACAAAATACAGAGTAAACCCACCTTCATAGTGACAATGAATTTTATATATTGTGTATGTTTTTCTATTTGTGCCCACACACACATACATACAGTTGCATTTACATAATACACACAGATATGTGTTTATCTTTTCTATCAGTCAGGGTAAGCTAATTTATGTTTCATTAACAACATGAATATCTCCAGAGCTTACAATAACAAAGTTTATTTCTTCTGATGCTGCCTGTCCATCCCAGGTCACCAAGAAACCCATAAAGATGACAGAGGCTCCATCTTGAGACAAGCTTCTATGATTGCAAAAGCATGAGTGGACTTTTAAAACTTCTGCCCAGAAGTGACTCACATCATTTCTATTCCTGTTTCATTGGCTGAAGGAATATGGCCTCATTGGACTTCAACTAGACAGGGAAGGGCACCAAGTATTTTTGAATAATATTCTAGCATACCACATCCATATATCTAAGCATTAAGAGAATGGGGTAGGGATGGGAAAGAAATTCACTTAAACAAATGGTTATCACAGTGTGATGAGAATATAATTTAAAATAGTCTCCATATGCTTTTCAGTATTTCCTAATTTTGTAAACGAACACATATTACTTCTACTTTTTGTTTTCTTTATTTACCTAGGTATACATTACCATATTTTGTAAATAATTGAAACACTATGGAAGTATAGAGTCAGTGAAACTCCACCATCATATCACCTCACTCTAATCCCCAGCCCTTCCAGATGTAATTATTCCCAGAAGTAATCACTGTTTATGGTTTGGTGTATATGCTCCAGACTGTCTTTGTACATGCATTCACAAACATGAATATAAATACACATGATTTGATTTTATGAGAGAAAAAAATTAAAACAGCATGTAAACTGAGCAATATGCATACTATTGTAATAAACCACTTTCTTAAAGAAAATGCATAATTCAACCATACCAGTTCAGGGTCCTTAATAGCTCCATCCCAACTCATGAATTCATCTATAGGCAATCCATGCTCTGCACTTCTCTGTATTTCTTACCTTCTGGTGGTTTTTTCAGTTGCCTCTGTCTTCCACTGCTGACTTCACTTTGGAACTTCTGTGCTTTCCACATTTTACTTCCTTACTTCCTAACCCTGACTAAGGGCACAGTTCTCATTGTGCCTATTTTCTTGTGATCCTACTGCTGCTAACCAGCACTGCCTGCTCACAGCCCAGGCTCCAGCATCACCAGCCCAGCTGCTCCCCTACTGGGAGAAGTATGTGGGGGGATGTGGGTCTTAATTGCTAAGATCATGAATCTCAGCGAGCTATGCTCAAGAAAATGTGGAATAATGACTCTCATGGTGGGGTGTTGGAGTTTGGTGGTTTGGAAAAGCCACCATCATGATTTTAATTTGGAAAATAATATGGAAACCTATTGTTTTTACACTAGAAACTTTAAAACTAAAGCTTGCAGTTGAGAGTACTAGAGTAATGTCAACAATAAGGAACAATAGTCAACAATAGTCAACAACAGGGAAAATTGGGTATATGGTATATAGGAACACTCTGTAACTCTTGGAATTTCCTGTCAATTTAAATTTAAGTTAAATTCTGTGAATTTAAAACTATTCTAAAACTAAAAGTTTTTTAAAACAAAAAACTAAAGCTTACAAAATCTTGTTGACTGGTAGAGAGACTCAGAAGTCACAGAGACTCCCAATCAGGGATAGTCTCTGAAATTCTGTAGGAAATCCAGATGTATAACCTCAATGCAAATATTACATAGACTAAAAATTCAGAAATAATCAGAAAAGTAATCTATCCTGAAATACACCCCCAAAGACAGAAATTCCAGTTGTGAACTAGCAAAGGAGTGGAATTTAGATTTAGATGATAGGTTTTATAATTTATTATTTATATCCACTTACTTCCAAAAGATGTATAAAAATTGCCTGTAACGAAACCTCATATCAGCGGAACAGTTAAAATAAAAATATCAGAGAAAGGCAGAACAGCATTTTTCAAAGTGTGTTTTATAGAATGGGAATAGGTATCACGTGAAAAATAAAGTTCATGTTCAAATAAGCTTGAGACATGTTTTAACAAAATGAAACAATAGTTCCTCTTTTCAGAACTTTGCAGAGCCTTTTATGCTAACGAACATGGTGAATGAACAAAAGGAGTAAGGTATATGCAAGGCTCCCTGATTAGAGCATGCTTTCTGCAATGATGAAAATGTTCTATAATCTGCTAGCCACATTTGACTGTTGAGTACTTAAAAGGTAGCTAGTACAGCTGAGGAACTGAATTTTTTATTTTATTTAATGTAAATTTAAGTAAGCACAAGTGTCTACTAGCTACCATATTGGCTAGCACAGTTAGAGCATCCCAAAGTCAACCTTCCAAATAATGCACTCTGGGAAGCATATATAAAGAGCAACCATTTTCAAACTTCTTTTGGTCTCAGGATCTTGACACTCTTTTTTTTTTTTTTTTAAGATTTAATTTTAAGTAATCTCTACACTCAACGTGGAGCTCGAATTTACAACCCCGAGATCAAGAATCACAGTCCCCAACCAGGTGCTCCAGGATGTCTTTTAACACTCTTAAAAATCAATGAGGACCCCAAGGAGCTTTTGTTCATGGAAATTAACACTGAAAGATTTAAAAAATAGATATGCACTAATTCACTGAAAAATAGCATCAGTTGTTTTCCTTGAAGTGACATTCATCTTCAAGAAAATCACTGCCAAATACCCAAGTCTGAGTAATCACAGTCATCTCATCAGCTGTATATTTGAGTAAAAATGGTTTTCCATGAAAAAGTCGCTGATTCAGCTAGCAGCTCAATGCAACAGTGCTCTGACCATACTTGAACATGCAGCACAAGTGCTCTCAGCCTATTTTCATACCTTTAAGGACTGAAGTTCAATAAAATTGATAACTTTTACTTCATCATTTTTTTTTTAGTGCCAGTATATGTATAGCGACAGCCAGTATAGTTCCAGCACACTGACATTGGTGCTAAGACAATGGCAGTTTTACCTGCTATAAAACTTGTTTTGCACCATTAGTGAAATAGGCAGGTAATCTTAGAATTATTATGAAAAACTTTTTAACTCATGAAGTCCTTCAAAGCGTCACTGGGATGTCAAGGGTCTGCAAACCATGTTTTGAGAAAAGCTGGTATAGAAAAAGAATAAGGTGGGGAAGGATGGGTAGGAGAGGATATAATCCAGGAAACTGGGTCTTTCGTTGACATTGATGATGATATGGAAATGTTGCAGTTCAGAGCAAACAGTCAAGAAAGGATTCTTGAGATACCTTAGATGCAAAAAAAGTGGTTTTATTAAATGATGGGGACAGGACCCGTGGGCAGAAAGAGTTGCACTGAGGTTGTGATGGGTGACTGATAATGTACTTTAAGTTGGGAGGGGGCTAGGCCTAGTGTAAGTCTCTAGGAATTTGGAAGCAAGGTTTCCAGGACCTTGAGGGGCTAGCTGTTGTTAGGAAAAGGTCATTTATTACTGTTTAGTAAACTTTAATCATGAGACCCTTCAGATGTATATCAGGGGGCCCTATGCTTGGAGGCTGATTGTTAACATATATCTTCGGGGTTAGAAATAAGGGAAGTTTCGGGGCGCCTGGGTGGCGCAGTCGGTTAAGCGTCCGACTTCAGCCAGGTCACGATCTCGCGGTCCATGAGTTCGAGCCCCGTGTCGGGCTCTGGGCTGAGGGCTCGGAGCCTGGAGCCTGTTTCCGATTCTGTGTCTCCCTCTCTCTCTGCCCCTCCCCTGTTCATGCTCTGTCTCTCTCTGTCCCAAAAATAAATAAAAAAACGTTGAAAAAAAAATTTAAAAAAAAAAAAAAGAAAGAAGGGAAGTTTCTAACGGAATTTTTATATGTTAAAAGACACTTAAAGATTCAGGAGGTCAGGATCATGTTAAGCTAAAATTGCCTTTTGCCCTTAGCAAAGTATTAACATGGAGGCAGTTGAGTTCCTAGAATTCCTCTGCCTGTCTCAAGGACTTGTCAGTGGGATGTACGTTGTAAGGAAGTTTAATTTAATTTTTTCTTTTGTCTTTGTTCTCCACATCAATGAGAAAATTGGTGAGTGTCCAAACTGTTTATTATGCACGCTTAGGTTAGAGGGACACGGAGACATCCAAATAGAATCCATCTTTGGAAGCAGGTAGTTGTAGCAAATAAAAGGAGGTACCAATCATTATATCCCCACAACTGGATTGTTATTAGCTATTCATTTAAGAATAACTAAATAGTATAAATTAGTCAACATAGGGTTCCTAGAGCTAATTCTTCACAGATGACATAAACTGGACAATGAAACAAGTTAGAACACTATTTCCTTAGTGTTGGTCTGCAAAGCAGGGTACTTTAATTTTGTATAGCCCAGAGCTCATTTCAAAATATGACCAAATTCTTTTCACATTCATTCCCAAGTTTCCACTTCTTTACTTCTTCTTTGTCTTATAACTCAGAACAGGATTTATTTTTCCTTCCCACATTAGTAGACTTCCCTTCCATCAGGAATGTCTCTTTGTCTCCACACCACACATGGTTTCTCCCTTCCCTTTCAATGAGAACTTTGGGGCTTACATTTTGAATTATTTCTCCTACTTTTACATCCACCCTCTCCCCTCTCACTTTTGTCCAACAGGCAGACCATAACATGCGATGGGAAATGGGGGACAGAGGTAATTTATTCAGAGGCTGATTTTGCATGCTTCTGACTCTTCCTTCTTTGCACAGCAAAGTTCTCTTGTTACTTAGTGATTCACAGCATTGTTACTTTCAATTAAAAAAAAAAAAAGCTCCCCTTGGAGAGTTATTGATGATAGGAACTTAATTTAACAATAAAAGAAATAATTTGTGTTCTTACAACATTTTTCCTGAAAGAATTCCAAAGAGCTCTGGAAATACTACCTAGTTCTAATTCCCACAGAAAACACCCTTGTTTTCTGTTTTTAGGTGGAAGGGGAGTTTCCAATACCTTGCTCCCAGTAAGAAGATAGAGTGTAATTCCCAAGGCGGGAGGGCGAAGAAAGCCTCTCTCATCACCCACCACAGGCCTTGCAGCTTCCAGGGGAGTAAACCCCTTTGCACTGGGTGGGTGGTGTAAGGCACCTTCCGATTCCTAACTGCTCCTTCAGGGCTTCTGTTATGCAGCTGACCCATGGATCTTGAAGGGTTAACAGCCTGGGTTGCTGTTTAAAAAAAGAGAAAGAGGGGCGCCTGGGTGGCGCAGCCGGTTAAGCGTCCGACTTCAGCCAGGTCACGATCTCGCGGTCCGTGAGTTCGAGCCCCGCGTCAGGCTCTGGGCTGATGGCTCAGAGCCTGGAGCCTGCTTCCGATTCTGTGTCTCCCTCTCTCTCTGCCCCTCCCCCGTTCATGCTCTGTCTCTCTCTGTCCCAAAAATAAATAAACGTTGAAAAAAAAAATTAAAAAAAAAAAAGAAAAGACAAAGAAAATGTGCAATTCTGTTAATTTTTTCAAAGTGGGGACTGGAGAGTGTTCAAGAATAAAAAATATTTGCTGAAACAAGATACTAGTGCCTGCTTTAAATCATCAAAAATTAGATCTTTAAAAAACTACGCAAATATGCAATAAACAACATAGGACTCAATTTTATACAATGGCAATAAAAGCTGATCCTACAAACAGAATTATCTATATTAAAAAAATTAATAGATAAAAAGTGTTGAGATTAAGAATCTGGAAAATAATTCTCACAGTCTTATGTTGTTTCCTAGATTAAGTCAACGGCAACTTAAAAGACTTATCCCAAGAGGAAAAGTAACTATGAAAGGATAGAAAAGACCAAATGTGGAAATGGAGCTCATTGACTGAGAACACTGAATTTTCTTCAAGGTTCCTACTGAAATTGTCCCAGGAATTGGCTCCACAGAAGGCCATTGGCTGTGTCATAAACATGCCATAAAGACGCACAAATGAATTGTGTCTTTTCACAACATCAGCTTTATCCAGTCATAAAGCAAAGTTGACCACCATTATAAAGCAGGTTCAGGATTCCAAACTCCATGACATTTCACCATGTGACTAAACTTGGCTTCTTACACAGCACACAGAGCAGACCATAAGACAAACCACATAACAAACAAGATAACACAAGGGTGTGGGAAGTAATGAACCAAAACCAAAATCAGTCTGTGGGCGTGCAGTTGAGATAAGGCCTCAGTCTGGTCCAGGTCAGCTCTTGGCACCTACTGCTTATTAAGTGCAAGCAGTGGAGGATCTCAATTCTATTCGGGAATCCATTGGGCAGAGCCTTTGGTGGTGTCTGAAGAGTCTGATAGTTTGCTGCAAAAATCCTCCCCTTTTTAAAGGGATTTCATTGGTCTTGGGCCCCTGCAGACCTCTACTGCTTCTGTTTGTTATCAGTTCTGGGTACCAGCTGATGCTGGTCCTGGTCATATCTCTCACCTTTAACTACTTGTGTCATTGCTTGACACAGGCTCCTGCTTGACATGAGAGACTCCATTTTGCTCCCTACAGGCTGGAAAAGTGGGAAACCAGGGAGATTGTGTCTTACTTCAGAGATAACTTTTACTGCATCATTATTTTTCCCTGCAAGTATGTGACAGTGTAGAGTACTGTGACTACCAGTACAGCACCAGGATATAAACATGATTTATGGTAGGGCACCAGCAGTTTTTGCCACTATAAAGCTTGCCTTGGGTACTCTGGACTGGTCTGTTCAGTGGGAGAGGAGTATGAAAGAGGGGATACACAGGGTGTTGCAGTGTCTTTAAATAGCTGCACCTGCCCCATTCAAAGACACATTCTGAAGAATATCCCTTTCTCAGATCTCTGAACATATTTCCTTCATTTGGCATCTTGAACTGGGACATCATCTTTGGATGTCTCCTGGCCACTGATCTCACAGCTTGTGTTCATCTTAAGCCTTTGGCTTGCCTTTCTCTTGGCATCGCATTAATAACTATTCTCTCATTGCCACACTTGTCTCACTTCGATTTGGCCTTCCATCCAGAGCACAGGCCCCTCTGCTTATGTTCCAGCCTGTGGGCACTCCTCTCATCTGTTGGCCTGGCCTTGAGGACCTCTAGTGTTTGAGCATAAGCAAAGTGACACCATCTGGAAATGTTCATTAATGCTAATTTGGAAAACTGGGACATTTTGTTGGAAGGAGACAAATACGACATACTCATGCACATTCATACATTCACTTATTAAGTAATTCAGGCACTGTCTTAGGTACTGGAGAAATAGACATGACCTAGAAAAGGAAGCAACAGATACATGCATGACCTAAATAATCCCAGGGCTCAATGTGGCTTATCTCTGTGTGACAGGCACAATATTCCGATATTTACTTATGTTTCTCAAAGAATATTAAAGGAGTCCTGATTCAATTCCCCATATTTAGAGATTTTGATTACCCAGAGGCTCTCATATGCTAATCCTCCCAAGCCCTTTCCATGCCTGTTTTTAAAGCACCAGAAAAGACCCAGAATTAGGCCAACCCAAACTGTTCTTTGGCATGTGGCTGGGAGGAGATGGGGAGTGAGGAGCATTGACACAAGAATATTTCATCATCATACGTATAATCACATCATTACAATGGTAAGTGATATGATCAACCACTGCTACTGGCGTATGCACAGTGCCTCAGAAACAGGAAAAGAAACAATTATTTCTGCCTTTTGTCTTTCAGGTAAAACTTTAGGAGACATTTGAGAAGTGACATTTGACCCAGGTTTGGAAAGTTGAATCCAACGGGCATAAAAGGGGAGGTACGTTCTAGGTAGAAGGACTAACACATATGAAGGCAGCAATATATGCGAAGGAGAGGACTTCAGTCCTTTCCAAAATGCCTATAGTGTAGGGTGGCTGAGCTGTACGAGTGATGGAAAATGAAGGTGAAGAGATGGGCAGGTGGTTCAGGCTAAAGAGCTTGACTTTTAAAAAGGATAGATTTTGGCAGCAATTTTGAAAAAAGGTTGAAGAAGGGCAAGACTGCAGGCAAGGAGCTTATTAGGATGTTATTTCAGTAATCTAAGTGTCCTTTGATGAGGGTCTGAAACAGGAGTACTGGATAAGGAAATGAGGTAATTGGTCCAAAAGACATTTAAAAGGCACAGAAGTATTAAAAAATTTTTTTTTTAATTTTTAGAAGGCACAGAAGGAACAGAACTTCATAACCCATTGTATAATTATAGCAAAGGAGAGGGAAGAGTCAAGGATGTCTGTCTGGTTTTCAGCCTGGGGACGCAGGATGAATTTTGATGCTATTGAATATCATAGCTACAATAGATTGTTCAAGGGTGAGAGGAAATAAATGTGTTTGAGCACCCATGAAACAACAAGCTGGCGGAGATGGCTGTACATGTAGTGCTTGAAAGACTTCTGAGCTATGGAGCATATTGGCCAACTGACATCTCTCTAACACTATCCTGTCATGATGAGTGACAGCCTTAATTCTGAAAGTCTCCAGTAAAGGGACTTTACAATCGGTTCTGTATCCACCACTTCTTTATTAGCTCTACATTTTCCCCAGTCATTCTTCATGACCCTAAATTTGTCATGCAGCAGTTAAAACCCATGTATTTTCTTGCTCAGAAGAGGAAGAGCACATCTTAATCTCTTCTGTCTGGAAGAAATTCTTTCGGTGCAACGACTAATGGCACAGTCAGCCTCCAATCATGTTTATTTCCCAGTGTATGCAAATTCCTAGTTTTCTGCTTCAGATGTTACAGGCAGTTGGCAGTTACTCTGTTGACCAACAGACCTAGTCTAAAAACAAAAAATTGTTAGAACTGAAAGGATATGAGAAATTACTGACTCAAATCTCCATATTTTACAGTTCAAGGTAACCTTAAACTATTTAGGTTGTCTTTAACTCTTACAAAAAGGATGTGTTCCTCAATTCTTAACATATCTGTGGTTTTACTGGAACATCTCCAAGTTTTCTTCATTCCTCTCTAACTTTGAAACTTGGAGCTTGTGCTAATGAACGGTATTAACCTATCATAAAATAGAATGACTAAAATTTACCTCCTAGTTCCTGTTGTGCATTCAAGCATCTTTTCTTTTTAAAAACTTTATTGCAAAAACAATAAACATAAATGTAAACATAAATTCAGAACAGAAGTCGCCCACAATTCTGGCACATAGTTAAATCAATGTTTTAATTTGTCTATATTATATTTCAGTCCTTTTTCATATATATGTTAAATTTTTATCTATTTTTGTGATATAAAACAATTTTATATTCTACATTTTATATTTTCACTTAACATTATGCCATGCACATCTTCCCATTTAACTGCAATTTCACCACTATCTTATACCCTCCTCCTCTAACATTATAGGGTAAGTCCTGCCATCATGCAGCAGATAGATGCCAATAAACATATATATGGATTTTTTGTTGATGTTGGGATTATAGCTATAAACATTTCACTGAAACTTGCTTGTTTTAAACCACACTTAGTACTGCTTAACCACACTTACTATTTTTAATAGCTTAATATCATTCCATAGTAGGGATATAGCAGAATGAATTCAAATTGTCTCCCGTTTTTTCTTTCCCACTAACAATAAATGCAACAGACAGGGGTGCCTGGCTGGCTCAGTTGGTAGAGCATGGGACTCTTGATCTCTGGATTGTAAGTTTGAGTCCCACATTGGGTGTAGTGATTACTTAAAAATAAAAGCTTTAAAAAATGCAATAAATATTTTGGCATATATTTCACTGCTTTTCTGAGGGACTAATAGTCAACTTGTAGTTGCTAGAAAAGTATACTGGCCAGCAGTATTGGCTTTAGACTGGTGTCCCATACTAGAAGGCAATGCTCTGGTCCTTCTCCAGTTGTGTTCCTCCCTGTGTGGCAAGGAGTCTGTGGCTGAAAGATGTGCTCGATTGTAATCTTTGACCTTCTATTAGACTATTTTGATATCTAAGATGCTGCAATTCCCTACCCAAAAGTATTAATTCTAATAACACAGCTACATGGCTCATTTTCCTATGTCCACCCACTTGAGGGTAACTTATGCCACCATTGCAAACACCCATAGGCCTGAGGGGTAACCAAGGGGCTGAAGGTATAAACAGAGCTTGGTTGTGCCAGCAAGGTATCCATATACGTATGTAAGACTCCTCTTGGTGAAGGATCAGGCTGTAGGTAGGAAGAAAATGGAGTGAGTCACGAGCCACAGGTTGAAGGTGGGAGGCTACCTTCCCTATGCTACAGTGGTCTGACTTAGAACTCCAACGAAGGCAACATTTTTACATCTAAACCGGTTCTTCTAGGTTGTCATGAAGGCATATTTGTCAAAGTATGGTGAGAGAACATATTTTATTTAATGATCTTTTTAGCTTTTTTTTTTTCACTTTTAAGTATTTCAACATCTGGTATAAAACCTTCCACTTATACTGTTTTGCTCAGGACCTGAGAATGTTAGAGGCAGGCCTATTGGTGTCTGTTTTGATGGTTGTCTTGTTCTGATTGGTAGGCATTTGTACCATATTGGCTGTTAAATATTTTAAATATCACCCTTGCTTAGCTGCAAGTTTATTTCTGCAGCATAGATTCCACAGGGTAGGACTGATTGGTAAAAGGATTTGTTTAATTCTAATTTTAATTAGTATTATCATATGCCATATTTTATCATTCACATTTAATGTCTTTAAGATCAGGATGCATCTAATAATCAAAGAGAAGAAAGTATTGTATCATTGTTCAATTGGCAGTATTCTCTTCCTTTGATAAAATAATGGTACATCTTTGCTATAGACTGAATGTTTGTGTCCATTCAAAATTCATATGTTGAAATATAATTTCCATAATGATAGTATTAGGAAGTGGTGCCTTCGGGAGGTTATTAGGTCATGAGGCTGGAGCCTTCATGAATGGGACTTGTGCCCTTGTAAAGAGACCCCAGAGAGTTTTCCTATCCCTCCTTTGATGTGAGGGTACAGAAACAGGGAACAGGCTCTTACCAGACACCTCATCTACAGCACCTAGTCTTGGAATTCCCAGTTCCCAAGCAGAGAAATGAATGTTGTTCAAGCCACCCAGTCTATGGGATTTTTGTTATAGCAGCCTAAATTGACTAGACAGTCTTACAATTGCTATCTTAGATTTGATGAAATACAGTATTGTCCTACTGTAGCAGTTCCCATACCCACTATCACTGTAGGAGAGTTCCTGTCTTTTGGCCTGCAGCAGGTGGTATCACTCTTTTTAAAACTTTTTGTCAATCTTTTGAGTAAAAAATAATATAACTCTTGCTTTAACTTGGATTTCCCTACTTACTAGTGATGTTGAGATTTTTAAAAACATACTTATTAAATATTTATCTTTTTGTAAATTAGTTATATACTTTTTCTATTTTTAAATTGTGTTTTCTCTGTTTGTTACCAATATATAGATATTATATTATAGACATTAAACTTTGGTCTATCATTCTATTGTAAACAGAAATTATATAGGGGAGAAATGCGATGCAAGGGAATGGTTGGTGAGTCACCCCACAGTGTTGGGGGCTTTGATGTTCAAACCAGTCATTCTTTGACATCTTCCCTCCTGGCTTCCCATGGAAAATCGGGAATTCTACATGAATTGTGGGAGGTGTGATCCAGTGACTAATGAAATCAGAGGCCTTGGTTCCCCGACCCCTGCTAAGGTTAGATGGGGAGAAACAGAATCCAACAATGTATAAAACATATTATATACCCTTACTAGATGGGATTTATCCCATGTATCCAAGTTGATTCAATATAAAAAATTAATGTAATACTCACATTAATAAAGGACAAAGGATGAAACCACATGATCAATCATCTCAAAAGCTTCAGTGAAGCATTTGGCAAAATCCAACCCCCTTTAATAATTTAAAAAACTCAACAAACTAGAAATAGAAGGAAACTTCCACAAACTGTTAAGGGGCATCTGTAAAAACCCACAACTAACCTCATATGTAATAGTGAAAGGCAGGATTCTTTCCCCCCAAGATCAAGAACAAAATAATGATGTCCATTCTCACCAGTTCTATTCAACATCATACCTGAGCTTCTCATTAGGGCAATTCAGCAAGAAAAAGTAATAAAAAGTATCCAGATTGAAAATGAGGAAGTGAAACTATCTCCATTTTCAGATGACATGATGTTATATATAGAAAATCCTAAGGAAACCACTAAAAAACTATTAGAAATAATAAACAAGTTTAGCAAGTTTGCAAGATACAAGATAAATTTTTATAAATCAATTGTATTTCTATACATTAGCAATGAAAAATCTGAAAGTGAAATTAAGAAAACCATTCCTTTAACAGTTGCATCAAAAGGAATAAAATACTTAGGAATAAATTGAACAAAAGAAATGTAAAACTTGCACAGTAAAAACTACCAAACACTGTCAAAAGAAAGACCTAAATAAATAGAAAGACATTCCATGTTCATGGACCAGAAAACTTAATATAGTAAATTGGGCAATACTCCTCAAGTTGACTTACGGATTCTAAATGTAAGAGCTATACCTGTAAAACCCTTAAAACAAAACATAAGAGTAAATCTTTATAACTTTGAATTAGGCAGTTGTTTTTTTTACATATGATACTAAAAGTACAATTTTTGTGCCTCAAAGGACACAATCAAGAAAAAAAAATAGAATGGGAGAAAAAATGTGCAAATCCTATATTGATAACGGACTTGTACCTAGGATATAGAACAAGTTTTTACAACTCAACAATATAAAAGTAAATAACTCTACTTTAAAATGGGCAAAGGATTGAGGGGGGCCTGGGTGGGTCAGCCAGTTAAGCCTTAGACTTTTGATTTTGGTTCAGGTCGTGATCTCACAATTCGTGAGATCAAGCTCTGCATTGGGCTCTGTGCTAACAGTGAAGAGTCTGCTTGGGATTCTTTCTCTCCCTCTCTCTTTCTCTGCCCCTCCCCCACTCGTGCTTGCGAGCTCTCTTTCTCTCAAATAAACTCTAAAAGAGAACATTAAAAAAATAAATAAAATGGGCAAAGGACTGAATACACATTTCTTCAAAGAAGATTTAAGAATAACCAATAAGCACACAAAGCAATGCTCAACATCATTAGTCATGAACCAGAAATGCAAATCAAAACCACAATAAGATATCACTTCACACCCACTAGGGTGGCTGTAATAAAAATAAATGGGAAGTAAGATAAGGGTGTGGAGAAATTGAAACTCATATATTGCTGATGGAATGTTTGGCAGTTCCTCAAAAAATAAATCTAGAGTTACCCAGAAATTTCAGCAATTCCACTTGTACGTATAAACATAAGAAAACTGAAACACAAGTCCATACAAATATCTGTATACAGTGTTCATAGCAGCATTATTCATAACAGCTCAAAAGTAGAAACAACTCAAATGTCATCAACTGATGAATGGATAAACAAAATGTGGTATATCCATACAATCAAGTTGTTATTTGGCTATAAAAAGGAATGAAGTAATGATACATGAAAAAACATGGAAAAACCTTGAACACTTTATGCTGAGAAGCCTGTCACAAAGGACATACATTGAATTATTTCATTTATACGGAATGTCCAAAATAGATAAACTCATGATGATAGGAAGTAGGTAAGTGGTTGCCAGGGAAGGTGAGAAGGAGCGGATGGAGAATGACTGTTAATGTGTATGGGGTTTCTTGTTCGGGTGATGCAAATTTACCAGAATTAGATAGTGGTGCTTGTTACAGAACTTTTTGAAATCACTAACAATGATTGAATTTTATACCTTAAAAGAGTGAATTTTATGGTATATCAATTATATTTCAATAGATCTGTTATTGAAAAAAAAGTGGCTGCTTGTTTTGGACCACAGACCATAGTTTACCAACCCCCTGTTGCATACAAATATTTACTGTCATAGAAGAAATTACCATGCTATGGTAATTAAGATTATGAACTCTAGAGTCACCTGAGTTTGAATCCCAGATCTGCCACTAGTTATTGTGTATTGCTGGGGGGTTATAATAACATCTATCTTCTAGGTAGGGTGAAATGGGTTGATGCATGGAAAGCACTCACAGCAGTGCCTGGCACAGAAGTATTCAGTGGTTATCGCTATTTTTATTATTCACTCTGATTGAAAAAGTAGCTCGACTAATTCGATAAGATGATTTTTATTTGGTGCTCTGGTCAGAACCAGCAGCTTAATAAGAATGTCCTCTGTTCCCCATCCAGGTCACTAGCAGATCATGAGGCTGGCAGCCGGAAAAATGAGGATGAATCGTTAATACACACTAGAAAATATGTTCTTATCTCTAGGAAATATTGTCAGCACCCTGAAGGGCTTTTCTTTTTCTATATCTAAAATATATTGTGGGAAATTAATTAGTTTTCTCAATCTAATTTCTAGTGTCAGCTGTGACATCACAAAGCAAACTCCCAGATGGTACCAACTGAACCCTTTATCAGCTTTGTTAGCACTGATGCCAAAATGAAACTGGCCCAGCAGCCCCATCAAAATTTACATGCTAATGGGTAGACCCTTGTGAATGAAGTTAAGCAGAAAATGAATCATTAGGTAACATTCCTCTAGCAAAATCATCCTAGATTTTAAGTAATAATGAAACAGCAAGGAGTAAACTCAAGACTGAAAAAGAATGTAAAATAGAAACATGGCATGCACTTAGAAATGGAGAAATCATTTCTAAAAAAACAAGAAGTTCAAAGGGAAATTATAAACACAAATTAGCTTTCTTTCCTTTTAGTTGAAAATTGAGATTTTCAGGAAAAGTTAACATTTTAAGGCAAATTTAGTTTTCACTTAAAGAGCAAGACAGAATTCCAGTGGTTTTAGTCTTCTGTCTTCTGTGGAAAGCCTACTGCTAAGTATTCAGTTTGTCATTGTTATTGCTAACATGTTTGATCCATACACTCCTTTTGTTCATTCCGTGGCTCTTAACCATCTGTCATGTTTTCTGGAGAGCATCATAAACACATTTAGGTTAAACCATATGGTCATGAAACCTGTCATCCTATTATAATGAAAGTCTGGTTGGTTCTTTTTCTTGTGTTTGTTTGTTTTTAACAGAAATGCACTTGACCATTCTTCTTTAAAAGCATCATCCTAATCCTGGAACCAAACTTCAGTCTGATAATAAATCAACTCTGAGTCTACAGCAACTTAAAGTAAACAACCTGAATAACAGATGTTTTGAAATGGCCAAATTTTCTCATCAATTTTACTCAAATACTATGTGAAATGGCTTTGGGGCCTTCATTATATTGGCCTCCTCAGTTTTACTTCCGCACCTCCAATGCTTTTTCCTTCAATCATCCTAAACTACCCACTCTTTAGGTTTGTCATCATCAAAACTGTGCCACCTCTGAAAGCCTTACCTCAGGCATCCCATGTTTAGCTCATCACCTCTGATGCTACAACTCAGCAATTCTTCCATCTTGCCAAGACCTTCAGTTCAGTGACTCTACCCCTTGTTCATTCTCCATAACCTCCCTCATGACTTCACTTCCTTCCTTACCCAGTTTAGAATCCATGATCCATATAACCATATCTATTGAAATCACCATAGTTCCATAGCTCCCTTGACTCGCCTCGCAAAGCTCTATCCCTTTTTAAATCCTACTCTGTACTTATTCTATGCCTGTACCCAGACATCTGATGAAAAACCCATCAGGATGACTGGTATCATTTAAATTAATGGTCATAAATCTCAAATGTACTAAGCCCTAATCAGCAATCTTCCTTTGCTGCTCCAAAATGTTCCTTCCAAAATTACTTTCCATTGCTTCCCAGACCTTCTTCCTGCTCTCTTCCAGACACTCCCTCAGCATCAATATGATAAAACATGTCCTATCTTAAAAAAACAATACCCTCTCCGGTCTCCAGAGCTTCCTTCAACTACTGCCTTGCTTTTCTTTTTCCCTTCAGCTTCTCTGCTTTCTTTATCTCCTCATCCTATCCTCTGGATTGTTGCCCCCACCACTCTGATGCATCTGCTCTTACAAAGATCACTAATAAATTTTATGTTGCCAAACCCAACATCACTCTGTCATGTCTTATTTGAGTTTCCAGAAGTGATTGAGACCATAGATACAACTGAAGCTCCTTTTTCCATGACATTCTTTTCCAGGTTTTAGAGATACCTTGTTCTCTTGCATTTCCTCCTTCCTCACTGGCCATTCCTTTTTGATGTTCTCTGCTAGGTCCTCTCCTCTTTCTGACCTCTAAATGTTGGTGTGCCCATGGTTCAGTGTCCTTCTCTCTCCCTATTACTCCCAAGGCAATCTCCCATGGTCATCTATAATTTCACATGACCCAAGCCCCAGCCTCTCTGCCAAACTCTAGACTATTTACTTGACATCAAACCATCAGTAAGGTCAGCCAACTCTACTTTCAAGAATACTCCAAAATTTCCTCATTCTCTCCATTTCCCTTGTTGCCACACCATTCCAAGCCACCATGTTTACTTGTCTATTCTATTGCAGTGGCCACTGAACTGATCACTAGGGTTCCTCTCTTTCTTCCTTACAGCAGCTAGAATGATCTTTTAAAAACAAAATAGGACCACAGCCATTTTTCTCCTTAAATTTCTTCAGTGGATTTTTATCACATTCAGAATAAAATAGAAACTACTTCTTCTGGCTCATAAAATTTAATAAGATCTGGCTCCAGATTGCTGTTGAGCTCATCTCCTACCCTACAAGTCTGTAGCCACACTGGCCCCATTTCTGTTCCTGGAACATACCACATTCACTCCTGCCTTTGGGTGTTGGCACTGACTGTTCTCTTTCCTCTGGTCTTTATAGGGTTGGCAACTTGTCATTAAGATCTGAGCTTAGATGTTTGTAAATCTTAGGAATCCCGACTATAAGAAATATGAGTTATTCAAGTTCTCAAACTTGCTGGGTGCTTTCAACTGAATATAAACATGGGTAAGTTTTTTTTACTCCAAGTACCACTTCACTTCACTATTTTTTCCTTGAAAATTATAAAATCCTTCTAGAATTTAAGTTTGCTTCATTAAATCGTCATTTACCTTTGTGGTGGTAGCCACAAAGATTTAAAAAAAAAGTATCCTAGAAATTGTGTCTACCAATGCCTAGAGAACATGAGAGAACATGAGACAATAGTGCTTTGTTGCCAGATCTTGCTATGTGACTGTGGGCCAAGAGCCCCATGGTTGTGAACAGGATTCCCCCACCTGGACATAGATACGATCATACCCTGCTGAAGACAAGGAATGTATATCTGCATACATGCATTCGTGTATTTAATAACAAAAGAATTGGGGCGCCTGGGTGGCTCAGTCCGTTAAGCGTCCGACTTCGGCTTGGGTCATGATCTCGCGGTCCGTGAGTTCGAGCCCCGCGTCAGGCTCTGTGCTGACTGCTCAGAGCCTGGAGCCTGTTTTGGATTCTGTGTCTCCCTCTCTCTCTGACCCTCCCCTGTTCATGCTCTGTCTCTCTCTGTCTCAAAAGTAAATAAACGTTAAAAAAAATTAAAAAAAATAAAAGAATTAAGTGTCTCAATTCTGCGCAGTACCTTTCTCCTCTCCACTCACTTGCATGTGCTCTTTTCTGGAAAAACACACAATCAGGGACCATGTTGTCAACATTGCTTCTGAAATTTTTTTTTTACAATTTATTTTAATAGTTTATTTATTTTTGAGAGAGAGAGAGAAAGGGCATGAGAGAGGACAGGGGAGAGGCAGAGAGAGAGGGAGACACAGAATCCGAAGCAGGCTCCAGGCTCTGAGTGGTCAGCACAGAGCTCAACATGGGGCTTGAACTCTTGAGCCATGACATGAGGTCATGACCTGAGCCAAAGTTGGTTGCTTAACTGACTGAGCCACCCAGGCACCCCTGAAATTCTTTTTCTTAAACTTGTAAGTGCTCTTTAACAGGTATACATATTTGAGCCTGTTTATGCAATTCCTGTGAAAAAATAGTTAAAAATATGGCTGGCTTCACAAATAACAAATCGATGAAGAAATGATTCAGCAAAAATGGTGAGGAGGCGGATGAGTTGTGAGGTGGCAGAGCACCAGCACTGAGGACAGGGTGGTTGCACGCTGGGCTTGGTGGGACATTTGGTGGTACCCCTGGCCTAGTAAATGCTAATACAGTAAATGCTAGTAGCAGTTTACTCCCACCCACAGTTACTGTGCCAGTCCCAGAGCTCATGTTTCCAATCACCCCCTGGAGTGCTTGAAAATTAATGAATGGCACAGCCATTATCTTTGCTGCTTTATATTTTACAGCAAATGTATCTTCAGTATGAAATTTGCCAGAGACAATTCATAAAGCACTTTGACCCACAACATTTTTTATGTTACGTTAATAGCTTTTTAGTTGAATGCCTTTGTGCCTTGCAAGCTAATTCTGGAACACAAGGGGCGGATGTACCAGGATCTAAACCTGCTGAATGGAATTAGAAGGATCCTTTGACAAGCGGTTTGGAGACAAAGTGCACCAGCAACGTTCAACAATACAGCTACTGTAGCAGAAGCCATCGGCTCCTTTCTGCTTGCTTATGACAGCACAGGTGAAATTAGGGGATCCCTATGTTTTTCTTGAATTTAGGAAGTCAAGTAAACAATTTCCTTAGCAAGACTGGGAAGAAGTTATTCTAGGAGGATGCTATGCTCTGGAAGGACATTGTGATAGATCCAGTGAGATAAATAGCTTCCCAAATAGTTCCCAGTGATTACTGCCTCTTGGTAGTCAGACCCTTTGGTCCCTTGAACATGGAACAAACTTAGTGATTTGCTTCTTATGAATAAAATATTATGGAAAAAATAACGAAATTTCACTTCAATATTCAGTTTAAAAGCTGTCACTTCTGGGGCACCTGGGTGGCTCAGTCGTTAAGTGTCTGACTGTTGATTTAGGCTCAGGTCATGATCCCACGGGTTCGTGAGTGCCGACAGTGCAGAGCCTGCTTGGGATTCTCTCTCTCTCTCTCTCTCTCCTTCTCTCCCTGTCCCTCCCCATCTTGTTCTCTCTCCCTCTCAAAAAAGAAAAAAATAAATAAAACTTAAAAAAGCCATCACTTCTGTCTTATACTTTCTCTTTCTGGCTTTTTTCAGCTTGCTAGCTCTAGTGAGGTAAGCTACCAGGTTGGGACCTGGCCCTGTTGGGAATGGAAAAATTTGGCATGGAATTGAAGGCAGTGAACAGCCATCAAGAAACAAAAGCCCTCAGTCCAACAACCCATGAGGAATCTACCAACAACCATATGAATGAGTTAGAAATGAATCTTTCCCTGGCTAACACCAAGATTACAACCCATGAGGGGCCCTGCGACAGAAGACCCAACTAAACCGTGCCTGGACTCTCTCAGACACTGTGAGATAATACACATTTGTTGTTTTAAGTCACTAAGTTTTGGGGTAATTTGTTTCACGGCATTAGGTAACTAATATAGACACTCAGCTCTCAACTACATGAAGTACCTACCTGCGGTATGACTCACGCTTCACAGTCGTCCAGAATGAAAAGCACCAACATTTGTATATTTGAATAAGGAGTGAGACATTGCAAAGTACAAAACCTCCCTAAACATCTCTAAGCAGGAACAACCCCAACAATCACAAAGCATTATTGCCAGGATGGCATAAAAGAAAGAACATCTATAGGCACAGGTTGTACATTCAGATCATCAATTATACAAATTTGAGCAAATTATATAATTTCTCTGGAATTCAGTTTCTTCATGATGGGATTGGGCTAGACCGTAAGAACTACTAGCACTCTAGAACACTGTGCTTTGAGGAACTCCAGAGGGCCCCACCCCAGAGTCTCTTTCTCTTTAGCTGGAAACGGCGTCCCTGGGAATTTGTTCCTTAATGCTTCTAAGGACTGTCCCTGAAATTATTACTTAATGGGAGGAATTCTGAATGTGAGAAAGAGAGAAAATTCTATTGACACCTCTGAGATAGTGCAGCGAGGTGGGGCCTTGTATTGCAATGAAGCAGTTGAAGGGTAATGGTGGCAGCCACAAAGATAAGTGTGGTTGATTTCACAATTTTGAGGACCTAGTAGACTTCCCCCTTTCTGAGATATGTGATTTACACAGTCACATTGCCCCTCTCACCGTGAGTGCCTTAGGAATCTAGAGCAAGCTCCCATTCAGTCAGAGCCACTGTATTAAATCTTATGGTTCCCATATTTGTGCTCTTTTTCTGTCCTAATTTTTCTACTTCCAGTTTATCACGTGTCCTTTGTTGCAGGCCAGCTCAGATCCTTTGCCAAAAAAATTGGAAGCACAAATAAATATAATAAACACGATTATACATATTTAACTTTTCCCCCTCTAACTGAGTTGGTATAAACAGACATAGCAAATCTGAAAATACACTTCTATCTTGATTGTTAATTTTCAAAATTTAAGGACAATTAGGCTTTGGTGGTGACCAAGATTTAAGTTAGCGGAATAATTGGTAAAGTGAGCATAAACTGGAAAAATTAAAGACAAACACAAATTGTAACAATATTTGTACCGTTTTTATTTGTAAAAATAACCATCTGAATGCATTTCCATAGTATATTACAGTTAAGTACTTCATTACATTATTAGCATTCAGTAGTTGAAAAAGTATTAAACTGTGCTTGAAAAGATTCAGATTGGTTCAAAGTCATTCACTGAACTAAAAGTCATTGTCTTCATTTTTACAGTCATGACATTTACCAGAGTCATTCAACTCCAATTTACATAAGAAAACATTACAGACAAAATCCCACTGAAATCATCAAACAGTATTTTATGCGATTACAAATATGTTATGCAAAATATAACACTGGCACCAGATTTGTATCATCGTGCTTTGCAAAGATATATTGCACATGCTAAAGCATAAAATATGTAGACAAAACTACCAAACAAAAGATATTTGCATTGAATTTTTAGATCACTGCATAAGAAACGCATAAAGTTACATTTTTACACACACTCAGATTGTCACTATCTTAAAACGCTTTTCCCCTAGAACATTGACCTATGGTTTACAGTTTTGTAAGAAGAAAGCATTTTAGCACTGCAAAATTCAACATAATTCCCATAGAAAACTTCGGCATTTTCATTTCAAAGCAGGTAAAGGGGAAATAGGAAAAAAAGACACTTTATACATTCAAAGAAAGGCTGAAATGAAAACTCACTGGTATTATATTGCTCCGATAACACTCAAACGAAAAAAATACAAAACATTTCACAGAACATTTTCAGAATATACAAATATAAAAAGGCACTCTAACTTCATATTACAAGACAAAAAAGGGGGTGAGTTCTTCAACCAATGCAACAGATAAGCAAACCAAGTTGCTCAACAGTACAAAGAATAACGAGTGCAGCAAATCCATTTGATGTTCTTATTCTAATCTTATAATAAAATAAAAAATCAAGCAGCTGTTTACTGCCTAAAGTACCAAAACATACTATGGTGCCCTTTTAGTAGTGATAAATAGAAATCCCCTGAGCTTTTTACTGTAGAATCATAGCAGATTTTAGGCAATTTGGAGATAGTAATGTATTTACCAAGGATAGGCAGACACGGCGAATAGGTTAAGTGCAATGAAACATGATCCCTGTGGCTGTGGTTAAAATACAGTCCAAAAACAACACATTTAGGTAAAAGCGCTAAACAGCTAAGACTCAGTTAAAAGCATAATTTTTTTTTCTTAGAAAGCTATGCTGCAAATCTAGTTTTATTTCTACGAGATGTCCTTGAAACACACAGAACTCAGAGTTTTAAAAGTCATTTCCTAAAGAAAAAAATTTGGTCTTGGGGAATGGAGAAACTGAGAGAGTGTGGGAGAGAGATCTGATTCAATGAACAATTCAGAGCGAGCATGATTTCATTTTGTTCCTTTGTCCTCCCTCTATCAGTGAGAGAGGGGAGAAGTCAAAATGCAGCTACATGGAGAGAAATGTCCATGGCCGCCACCGCTTTGCTGCAACCTTCCTTGTATCTCTAGGCTACTCTGCAGGAAAAATGTGAACGCTGCTTCACCCACTAAAAGCAGGCATTTCCTTTCCTGCTTTAAATGCCAATGGAGCAAGATTTCCATTCACTTCTAGAAAAGACACCACAGTATATCGTGCTTTTTTTTTTTTTTTTAGCATTGGATCTCCCTTACTTTCAGTGTTTTGGTAAAGACAAGGTCATTATTGCTCATTAGCAATTTATCTACTTTTTAAAAATTCATCTTCCCTAAACAAACAAAAGGACAGAGGAAGGAGGGGAGCACAACACCAAGAATTTAAAAAACAATGTTGGTGGTGTCAAAAATCGTCAGTGGAATTAATATCAATTCTAGAAGTCCTTTGAACAAGTTCTCATCTGTGAAGAACCCAACGTGAGTTTTTAATTAAATCCAGAATATTAAAAGAGTAAGAGTAAAGTCTTTTACAGTTAGATGAAAAATATAATACGGTATGTGTATTTGATCCAGATATGCTAGAACACTGTTTTAAAAATATCTCACACACGCTATAAAAGAGAAATTTCCAGGGTGAAAATGGAACTGATTATAAAACGTCAGAGTCCCGCCCAAATGCAACACGTTTCTCTCCGGTTTCTTCCTCAAGCGGAAAATAGCACTTGAGCTGGTGATTTGTATTTCTTCTCTTGGTACATGGACTCACACACTGATATCATTTCCCATTCCGTTTGGGGGACCACGTGAGATTTTCAGCGTGTTCAGAATAGTTCCTGCATCTTTCTTTGGGCCACCTTTGTGCATATGATCCACCACCCACCTGAGTTTTCATCTCGCAGAAGAGCTTTAAGGACGGCAGTGTCTCCTAGGCTCTCAAGGCTGGCTACAGACTGGGGCTGAGCCCTGGATGTCGCACCCCTCTCCAACCGACGCGGAAGAACCTGAGGGTCGGCTGGCAACCTTAGCAGGGGAAATGCTGGGCTTGGCCCAGGACTGCTGGCTAGCCCAGAGAGGGTCCGGAGGGTTTTTCTGCTTTTTTGTTACTCCAAGTCACGCACACAGCAATTAACACAGAGAACAAACAACGGATGTTCCTCGACATTTGTTTCATTTCAAATAAATACAAACACATTTACATCAAAAGTATATGAACATTTTCTCTAGTTTGGCAAAAAAAAAAAAAAAAAAAAGCCTTGGTCAACACATCCTCAGTTACAAATGTTAAGCCATCAACTAGAAATCTGTGTCATAAGAAATATAAAATACAACAAAGACTGTTACACAAAAAGATTACAGTTGAACTCCATAGAAAAGCTACTTCAGTTCTCATTTCCATTTTGAAGGAAAACAATTAAATTCTTCCATTTTAGACTGAAGCATTTTGGTCCTCACGTATAGCTGGTTGATGAACTACAGACATATATATATATATATATATATATATATATATATATATATACACACACACATATACATCTATGTGTGCGTGTGTAGGTGCATAATGTTTAAAGAGTTTCATTCTTCTTTTTGTACAGCTATTCCAGGTGCAGAACGGGGTCCATTTGACCTAGAAGCTTTGGCAGAGGGAGCAGATGCAGTATTCACTATGTTGATTTGATCATCAAGTAACTATCAGTTGGCTTTAATTTCCACATCACCCATTTCTACTTTCTGCTTTCACCTCCTTTGCTTCCTTCTGTAGTCACACTTCCACTCACTTGGCATGACCTTGACTGAGAAGCTCATTTAACGTTTTACTACTGATAAACAAGGTCGATGGTTCTGATGTTTTTTAAAAAGTTAGCATTCTGATTTAAGGATGAATTAACAAATAAATAAAGGGTAGTTTCATATTAAATTTGCATATGTCTCAAAGTTTTGGTGCAATACAACTTTTCACCTGAACTTTTATTACATAGATTTGGATTCAATCAGTCGGGTGAAAACTACTCACAGACTTGTTACAGGGAGTATTCGGTGCCATATTTGTGTTAAATGAAAAAAGCAACTTCAATTTTCAGTGAATTTTTCCATTCATCTGGCAACTTTGACAAAATCCTTGGAAAGAAGTTCTGGATATTTAAGTGCGTATTATAGAGAAGATATATGAATAATTGGACTCCCTCAAAAAGATTATTACAGGCATCATTTCTGAAGATGAACACCTTTACCTTTGGCTTCTAGTAAGGAAGTAAACATCAAAGTGAGAAGAGATTTGAGGCAATTCCTATCTATACCTTCCATCCCCTCCCAGGGGACATGAATGTCATACTGATATGCTTCTTAGAACTCACAACTGGGTGAGTATACGAAAAAAAATTCTTTATAGAGAACCGCTCCCTCTCAATTGCATTATGCCAAAAGAAAAAGAATTAAATGCATTTCTTACTTCTTACTTAAAATGAGAGGTAGACTTTCACAGAAGTATCTTAGATCTAAGGAAAACATAAAGACAAATAAAAATTGGCGCCCATCTGTGTGAGTGCTTTGTCCTACAGCCTAGCTGCCCTCTCTGGGTTTGATTAATTCCTTCTCTACAGGCTTCTGGAAGCCCAGGCCCATGATAACACTTGAACACAACATAAACCTGGAAGTCAAATTTCTTTCCCTTCTTCCATTATGGGTGATGAGGGAAAAGCTTCTACAGTCCAAAGTCAAAACGTTTCTGAATCAGAATCATTTTCATTGTACCCGTCCTCTGAGCCTACGTTGTTACTGCACAGGCTAACCATACTACCCAGATTGGAGAGGGTCGTCCTGCTCAAATTGTCTTTTTTAAAACAAACGAAGTTGACAGCCGTCATTGTACTGGGAGGAGAAAAAGGCATCATGGTAGCCAAAATGAGGGCCAGGCAGTCAGCCACGTCTTTGTTAGGAGCACAAGCCAGGGCCGGGGTATGACCTGGGCGTAAATGCAGACAAGGCAGTGGTTAGTCCAGGAAATCCAAAGGCGCCGTGAGCATTCCACAGTACATCTCAAACGACCTCACACGTGGAGATGTATGTTGAGTTAGAAATCATGCCAGGCAAAAAGAGGAGTTACTTCCCATGAGTCATGCTAGGGGTGAGGCTAGAGGGAACTGGGAGGGGGAGACACTTCATGAAGGGTTTTGGGGTTTGTTTTTGTTTTTTCAGTTTACATGACAACAAGCACTATGTTATCCGAAGTTAGGCAGAATTCTAGTCTTCATCTAGTGAACAGAAACACAAGGGGGCAGGGATGGGACACAATTCCACACAAAAAAACCAGCAACAGGACAACCACAAAGGTGTTTCCACTTGAGAGCACACGCACACCATGCGCCTCAGGCCTGGGCCAGAGCACTCTCATTCTGAGAACAATGACTTTCCATCGTAGGTAATCGTGTGTCAGGTTAGGAGAGATACTGAAAATCAGATGTCCGTAAAAGTGACTAATGCAGATTTGTTGCTCTATATATATTTATATAAAGTCTATACCAATTAACTAGTTCTAGGAAAATGGAATCATTTGAGCAGATCAGACACAGGAAAGCACTGGTTGTTTGTGATTTGAAATTTACTATCAATTAGTGAAAATTTAATAGAATTAAAAAAAATACCAATACCACCAATCAAAGTCCCAAATCCCAACTGTGGAAAAATGACTGTCGAGTCATGTCATTCTCTACCATTTAGACTTGATGTGTCCTATCCAGAAGAGAAAACTATCTCAATACGTGTAACAGGTGCACGGGGAGGTAGATAAATTCTTTGATTTAATTATTATCCCTACCCAGCCTTTATTCTACTGACCTGAAAGGGTTAGCCTATCTTCTCTGTTGGCAAAGTTCCTACCACCTCTCCCTCATTCATTCAGAGGAATTGGCTTCATAAAACCCAACCTTTTGTTGTTTTATCAACGCTTGACCTAATTTCTGCTCCTGCCCTGCTTCCCCCAACAGATTATTCCTCTCTCTAGTACGAAAACCAATAAAAATAGACAGGTATGATTTATGATTGTGCTGCTGTACAAAACTGCCCCAAATTGTTCCCAGACCTTTGGGATAGAGCTAAGCTCTGAGAAAGGCCTCAGTTCCACTAACCCAGGCCTCCCATTCCCGAGGTTACTATTGGCAGGACAAGCCTCAAATGCAGCAGGCTTACCCTGGAGAAAGACAAAACTAATTTATTTTGATCTCTTTTGGTCACTTTGGAGAAAAACTGCATGCCAACCCTAAGATACATAATAGGGATAAGAAGGTGAGGGGGAAGGGGGGTGGGACAACCAAGGAGATGGAGAAATAGAGAACTTTCTGTGCCTCCTAGATGAGTCAGGTTGGGGAAAGAGCGGGGGGTACATGCTAGGATAAATGGGGCTGCAAAACAAAAACTAATAGGAATTAGCTAATGTCATATGGCTAATGCTTACTTCTGAGAAATAGGCATGGGCTGCTAGTTCCAATACCTGTAATAAGCAGTTAATTGAGTTACATTAATTATAATACTTTATAAATAATAACGCCACAATTAATGCCACATTAAAAATTACATCGTTCATAAATATCCAGAAGTTCGTCTTTTGTTCCCCGCGGTTTATAGGCCTTGTGCTTAAAATGGTAGTTTAACACAATTCTGGTATTCATTAGCTTTCCAAATTTCTTAGGAAGCAGAGTAGAAAGCTTCTGCTAAGAGTTAAGAGTTAGTTCATTTAGAAAAGGAATGTTACGTAGATCAGGAGAAGCTTTCAAGCCTAGAAATTAATTAAACAATATACTCATGTTCCCCAAATATCCATACTGAGAATATGAGTTTTGATCTGTTCTTTAAAAAAAAAAAAAAAAAAAAAAAGTTTGATCTCAGAATGAACTGAAATACAAAGACCTGGGTTTTTCTTTGAGCCCCTGAGCATGCACTAATGACATGGATAGTCTCTAACTCTTCAGCGTATGCAGTTAGAAGTTTGAATGCCTATTTGAAAGCTTTTCAGTGTGTCTAAAACAGTTTAACCACCACGCTGAGGAGTCAGAGACCAGCTGCTGGCATTACATGCAAAATGGAAGGCACTGGTGGGCTACAGGTAGACTACGTATTTTACAAAGACAGACAGGACAAATTATCCTTGTTTGATTTCTCACACACAGAAACTTCCAAGGGTAGAGAATTCTCACTGCCTTTTTAATGAGCTTCTATCTTTCTCATCTTCCTCTAGCTTCACAGCATAGGTAAGGTACCTGTGGTGATTGCTTACTTTTTCCACTTACCATTTTCATCTATAGCAAGTACACAGGCCCCTTTGGCCAACAACTCCTCAACTACCACCTTCAAGCCATTTCGTGCAGCCACGTGGAGGGGTCTGAAACAAGACAACACCTAACGTCACCTGTGATGCATATTTGTATGAGAATGTGTCGTTTTGGGTAGCTGAATTGCTAAAAGGAAAAAAAAATACTTAAGAATCTATAAATAGTACACGAATATTTTTATTTTGTAAAATAAAAATATTTGCCAACTAAATCTTTTCCAGGTGCTAATGATCCAACTGTTCTTCCATGTTGGTCCAGATTTCTCTGCAGATACTACAAATACTCTGCATCTTAAACAACCCTAATAACAGTATATAGGGAGTCAGAAAAAGAACGCAAGCTCTGGCATGTTTTCTAGAAGGTTCTTTACCCCTTGCTTTCTACTCTAGCATTTGAATGACTGTTTCACACTGTCCATCAACATGATTGGTATTAATATCACTCATATATATTTATCTCAAACCTCCTTATTATTACTAGATGCACTAAACAATATTTTGTTGAATTTCGAATACCTTAAAGAATAATGTCAAACCCAGTATACTCATCTCTGCTATATACTTCTTAAGAAACTTAATGGAAAAAAAATCCTAATACTCCTTTGCCCTAAAATGCATAAGGAATTTCCTAAAATGGAAAACAAATCAGCCTTTAGGTCTTCCATGCTGAGGAGTACACTGAATTGTATTAAAATGTAATTAAGCCAAATTGCTTAGAAACCCTTCAAATGTATTCGAGGAACCTGATTTATAAAACTGTCACTTTCCAGTAAGAATACATAATGGTAGTGTATTATATTATATAATTCTCTGAAGGCATATCAAAATAAAGATTCTAACTAAAAATGTCTAGCTTGGTCAGCATTTGTCAGTATGTGACTGTCAACTTCCTGAAGGAGAAGCCAGGACTATGTCTTTCACCACTGTGTTCCTCAGTGCTAGACTGGCACACAGCACACTCTTAATATCTGTTGAATAAACGACTATGAAATGAGTATGAATAAACAACTATGTCCAAATCCAACTGTAGTAGTCACACTTACGTCTGCAGTGCGTTATTTCTTGCATTAATAAGGCTCTCGTCCTGTATCTTGTCAAGTATTAACAAGGCACATTTTTCATGACCCTAATCAAGAAAAAAAAAAATAAGAAACACAAGACAGAAACACAGAAAAGTTCCTGCAAAATTACTTGATTTTGCTTTAAATTGAAAACGAACATTCTTTGCTTAAAAACATTTTATTAAGGCTATTTTCTGAGTAATTCCTTTTTTTTCTAAAAAGCAAATGGTTAAAGGATGCTAGATTCTCAAAGATTCTGGATAAGATCTATTAGGACTTGATTAATGGAACTCTAATCTAAAATATTAATATTTCTAAGGTAACAGCAGAATTAATGTTCAGAGAACTGAAGGAGATGCTAGTTCAGCAAGGTCAGCTGGTAAACATATAAGTCTGTCAACGTTACTTTTGAAACATATGTCAAGTCCCATCTCCTTCCTCAAGCCCTCAATGACACTCAGTGACCTATCTACTCCTGAAATTTCCATCACATCTATTATCAGTATCACTTATCATTATGTTGCGAAGGAACTCTTTCAGGAAAGTTCATTCTTTTCTTCCTCAACCAGGGGAAGATATCTTTATATCTTATAAGAGATGGTTGATAATTTTAAAAAATTAATTTGTAAGTCAGAGACACTTTCATGACTTCAGGCCTATGCCCTGTTAAGGGGTCATAGTTTCTTAAACGTTTGCTATTCAAAGTGCGTCCCACAGACAAGCAACATCAGCTTAACTTGGGAGTTAGAAATGTTGAATCTCAGGCCTCACTTCAGACCTGCATTGTTTTAAACACTTATTTATTTATTTTTTTGGGGGGGGAGAGGGAGAGAGAATGAGCTGGGGAGGGGTAGAGAGAGAGAGGGAGCCCAATGCAGGGCTTGATCTCATGAACTGTGACCTGCATTTTAACAAGATCCTCTAGTGATTCATTTGCACAATAAAGGTTGAAGATCATTGTACTTCTATTCATGAAAACATTACACTTTGAAACAAACTTTATGAAACTGAGTTTTTTTGTGGTTTCCATGGGCTTCCCAGAGCATGAAGTGAGAAAATGCAACCACTGAAATGAAAAACCAAGACTTCTGGTACCAATGGGTATAAACAACACCTTTAACTGTCACTATATTCAAATCAACCACCATCACCGGTGTCCATTGGCATCACATTATAATGCCTTATAAGGGAGCCCCTGAAATGTAATTTCAGAAGTGTCCCTGGAGTTTTCATTCTAATGCACTCTGATAGAGTGTAAATAGTTGTGATCTTATTAGAGGCCCATCTGGGCTTAAAAATATTCATAGCCGTAGGCTTAGTAAGTTCACATTTGGAATTTATCTTAAAGGAATGAGTAAGAATTCTTTAAAAAAATATTTCTCTACAATGACAACATCTATAGTAGCACATATTTTAAAACATGCAAACGTCTAACAGTTGGGGACGGGTTGAATAAAGGATGGCACATTTCTAAGGTAGAATACCATGCATCTTCTAAAACACTATAAAAATTTGATATCTAAAAGAAAGATATTCATAAGAGATGATTCAGTAACAAAAGCAGGGTTTAAAATAGTATGATCTCCCTTTTGTAAAATTATATATATATTTATATATCATTTATCTTTTACAGAACCAGGAATCTTGGGCTACATGCGAACATCATACTATTAAAAAAAAAAACAAAAAAACTCAAACACATTCCTTGTGGTGAACTACGTATGCATCAGAAAACAGGACAGAAGGTAGAAATGCACATGAATGCACTAATTTGCCTCCTAGGAGAGTAATTTTTGGCTGTGTTATTACAATGTTTTCAAATGGAACAAGATGAAAACAAGTGGACCTTTTTATACTTTAGAAGCCATGTAACTACAGCCCCAGCCTGTGTTTCAAACCAAAATGATATAGTAATGCAACCATGGAGACAGACACAGTGGCAGCATGAAGATAGACCACACAAGAATGCAAGTGTCACATGCCATGAAAGTCATGTCCTCATCAACCCCTGCGTGGGTCTGCCTTTTGCCTCTTCCCCTTCCATTATGCTTAGAGTTGACAACACCTTGGGGAAATGTACATCTTAATTAAGAGACATGATACACGCTTCTGAGATAGCATTCAAGTGGTATTATTATTCCTATTATTACAACACTAAGTAACAGTGTTTCAAATTCATTTACATACTTTGCTACTAGCCAAATGTAAGGATGTGTTCAAGTCTTTATCCTTTACAGTCAGATCAGCCTGGGCACTGTTCACCAAGATATCTATAGAAAAAGCCAAGAGAGAATTACTCAGACTACATGCCAATTATAATCACACATTCAAATCAGTATGGTCACGTAATCATATTTAATCCTTTTAAAGAAAAAAAAGAGGAAAACTTTATTGCCACATTTTTTCCATCCAAATCCAAGGTCTACAGGCATCAAGTTTAATTCTCTGTACACAGTTCTGTTATTTCCAGGTCAAATAAATCTGTTGCTATATTTGGTCTCTAAATGTTGAGATGTTTCACTGCAGAGACGAGTTCACTTTGAAAAGGTCCACCAATAATCAAATAACAGGGGACTGAGGATGATTAGCAAGTAGAGTCAAGTGGCTTAAATAAAATGCTGGCCTTTTTTACATGCATATACCAAGAGAATAACTGATTCTCGGTTTTATGCTACTCTGGTTTTGGTTGGGCGTGGATGTGAAGCCCACCAGTCAGCACATACCCACAGCGCCTGCCTGCCCATTCTCAGCAGCCATCATCAGTGCTGTTTTCCCTGAATTGTCTGCTGCGTTCACTTCGGCACTGTGTCTCAGAAGAAGCTGCAAGCACTCCACGTGATCAGCAAATGCTGCCGCGTGAAGCGGTGTCCTAATGATTTAAAACAAACAGGATGTTAGTTTCCTTTATTTATTTTTGACATTTATTCACTTTTGAGAGAAAGAGAGAGAGAGAGAGAGAGAGAGAGAGAGAGAAAGAGAACGGGCAGGGGAGGGGAGAGAGAGAGGTAGACAGAGAATCCGAAGCAGACTCCAGGCTCCAAGCTGTCAGCACAGAGCCCGATGCGGGGCTTGAACCCACGAACCACGAGATCATGACCTGAGCAAAACTTGGATGCTCAACCGACTGAGCCTCCCAGGTGCCCCAATTTTAGTTTCCTTTAAACTCAACACACTCTTTCTGTATATGCCTAAGAAACATGTGCACAGTGTCATCTTAGGGATTTAAACCTTCTCAGTTTACAGAGATGACAATCAGGCCCTCTCCAAGGTCCATTCAGTCACCTATGTGAATGGCACCCCCTAGATTTGGAGGGTGTAAGTGGTGGCCTTGATAATAAAATGAGCATCTTCACTGACCCTTTGATGTTGAGTTCCAGTGACTTCTTTCTTATCTTTGATAAAGATACTTTCAAAATTAGGCCTTAATTTTATAGATAATTGGCTATTTAAATAATAAAAAAAGCCCACATTATCTACTGTGGACAGTTGATTTCTCTAGGAGTACAATTTGGTATTATTTACCAAAAATAAAAACCACTGACCTTCTAACCAAGTAAATCCATGTTTAAAGCTTTATTTCCTAGATGTACTTGGTCATGTGAACACACACATATACTAGACTGCTCACTGCACCACTCTGTGAAACAGCAAAATACTGGAAACAACTTAAATGTTCTTCACTAGAAGGCAGGCTGATTAAATGAGTATAGCGATTCAGTGAAGTAATATGCAGATTCAAAAATAATCTGGTAAATCTACATGTTCTGGTATGAAAAGATTTCCAAGATACCCTAAGAGCAGAGCATTGCAACAGAATTCTCCCATTTGCATAAGAGCATAAGTATATATTTTTTTACATATGTTTGTGGTTATTGTGTAGAAATTACTTGGTAGAATATAAAAATGTGAAAAGATCAATTTAAGGTGATGGAAGAGGCTGGGGCTTCTGGGATAAGAGAGTAATTTCTCCTAATTACATATTCATTATATTTAATTTTTAAAAGCCATGCTTTTATATTAGTTTTTGTGACTTTTATTGTTTGTTCTTTTTTTTTTTTTTTTGAGAGAGAGAGAGAGAGAGAGAGAGAAAGAGTATGAGTGGGGCAGAGGGGTAGAGGAAGAGAGAGAGACAGAGAGAGAGAATCCCAAGCAGGTTCCACACTCAGCACAGAGTCTGATGTGGGGCTCAATCCCAAGACCCTGGGATCATGACCTAAGCCAAAGTCAAGAATCATATGCTCAACTGACTGAGCCACCAAGGTGCCCCTATATTACTTTTTAAACTAAACAAAAAAATAAATGTTTGGCTACTTTACAACCACAAAGCAGAGACTAAGATTGATCAAGACAAGAGGCATGCCATCTCAGTATCACTTACCTGCCTTTGTCATCTCTGCAATTGACAATGCTGGAATCTATGGCCCCAAGTAGCAATGACGCACAATTCTCATGATCATTTATTCTAAAATGAAAATAAGTTTTACATTTTAAGGTATCACTCTTTAAAAAATTACATGTTTCCTCCTACTCCATCTTCCTATGCACTATATATTTTAACAGTCTGACACATTAAAAAAATATGATTCAAATATCTGTGGTTTATGATCTGTTCACATGATTGCAGAAGACAATTTAGATCACACGAACAAACTTCATTTAATGCTTCATGAAGCAGGCAGTCTCCATTCTCAAGAGTTTGGAGAACTGCTTGCTTCAGGAAGCGTTAAATAAGATGTATATCACCTAAATTGTCTTCTTTAATCAGTTTAACAGGTGACGAGGGTGGGATTCTAAGCTGACTACTAACAGCCTGCAAGAGGAAAAGACAAGCAAGGCACCTGCCTAACCCTGAGTTCACTCTCCTCTGGTTACCAAGGGCCGGGGGTGAGTCACTCTTGGATGTGAGGTCTGCTCCCTTGTCTGAAACGGTCCAGGCCAAACGCACTTTATCCAAAACTTTTTAAGGGAAAAGTGTTCATTAAAGTTCCCAGAGAGGTTCTATGATTCAGAAAAGGCTCAGGGACAGTTAGGTGACAGCAGTTGTGGGACTAACAGGGACCATGATGTAAGTCTACAGCATAAACCACTGGGAGACTTGGGGAAATAAATTAAAAGTCTGCAAAAATGCAGACTGTTTTGACCAACGGCACATCAAAATCTAAGTAGGCACAAGTTGGACTATTAGAAGCCCTTAGGGCATCCACCATTATAAAGAATGCTTGTGACGAGTAATAGATCTTTTGTTAATGAGAATCTCAGAAATCAAAGCCACAAAATTGATGGGCATAGGTTGGGCACTTTAAAGCTGTTACAGTGCTCACCACATACTTCTGTGATAAGTTGGTCATGGAATAGATTAGATTCATACTAGGTCACCCAACAACTTCAAGAAAATTTCATGCAACAAGGTACACTGTAAAACACCACACAAATCCCAAACTCAATGGTACATCTCTCTCAGGTATTAATTTGGTTCCAAGAGACTCTAGGCTTAGCTAAAGAAATGAGATCCTCAAGTTTCAAAGAATTGAGCACTCTGCCTTCCAGCACAGTTGCTTATTTTATGTCTAAGAACTGTGATCCCAGATGCAACGGATACCTACAAAAATGGCAAACTCCTACTAAGACAACCTAGAATTACAATGGCCATCATGGGGAATGTTCCAATTAGGTAAGATTGTTCCTTTGAGAAGAAGAGTTGAAAGCAAGGGTTCCCAAATCAACAAAGAGAATGGGATGACTATTTTAATTGGTCTGCAGAAGCTTCCAAAAGGTTTCAAGGTTCCAAGGTAGCTTCATTGAAAGATTCATTGCAAAAGGTTAATGAAAAATTAAAGACACAAGAGGTACCTAAAATAAAGACTGTAAGACTGATATGACTCCTACTACTGCCCTCTATCCTCCCTTACCTGAGTACTTACAGTCTATTAATTCACTTCTGAATTGCCTTTCCACTGTAAAGAGGCTACAAGAGTGTAAACAAGTCTTTTCAGAGTTACTGGCCCTATAGCTACAACTGCTCCAAGGCCAGAAACTTAAAACAACACCTCAGTGCACCATCATCAAAACACTGGCTCAGAAATTGGTGTCTCATTTGCAATCCACCAGGACACTGGAGGAAAGATTGTCCTAGAAGGTTTTGTGCAAATCCTCTGATACCAACTCAAATGTCCCCATATATACCCTCAAAGGAGGGCCCCTATTATATGGCCCCCCTCCAGTGTTGATAAGATGCCAAGGAATTCTCCGGTAAACTGCTATAAGTTATTCCTTTTAACAGCCAAGTCGAAATAAAATTAAAATTAATGGAAAAATCTTGCAAAATTCCAGTAGACACATACCAGAGCAATATTCTCTACTTTGAACTACACTTACTCTGGAGCCTGCAGATGGGATCCTGGGAAAACTGGCAAGAGTGGGCAAAGAATGAGAATTCTTACCAGATTCAGCTTTTCTGGTCTCTGTGGTGCCTGGTCAAGAGGGGAAGGTATAATTTTGTGTTTTCCCTTCCTTTCCAAATTCACTCTTATGAATTTGGTTTTGAGGTAGCCATTGATTATTGATCTTTTTCTCTTCCAGGGACTGCTATTGCCTTCTTGCTTGTCCTAAATCCTTCTTTCTTTTGGCAATCTTTAGGAGGTAGCTGTGGATCTTGGGAGAGTAGTATCTTTTGCACCATCTTTGGGGGCACCTCTTGCATTCCATGGGTTGTTCAGTATTGCCAGGGATATTTACTGTTTGCCCAGGCTGACAAGATATTGGAAATGCCTTTTTCTTTCTTTCTCTTTCTTTCTTTCTTTCTTTCTTTCTTTCTTTCTTTCTTTCTCTTTCTTTCTTTCTTTCTTTCTCTTTCTTTTTTTCCCTTCCTTCCTTCCTTCCTTCCTTCCTTCCTTCCTTCCTTCTTTCCCTCCCTTCCTTCCTTCCTTCCTTCCTTCCTTCCTTCCTTCCTTCTTTTAAAGTTGCTTCATGGTCAGAAGTTGGCCAAATAGGAAGTTGGTATTCAGAGCCTGATAGCAACTTTTTTTTTAGGCCTTCCCACTAAGTTAAATGAAACTATGTACCTGGTGTTGGGAGTGGGGGACCAGGGGCATTCCAAAGACAAACAGCTCTAAATCTAGAACAAAGGAAGCCTTTGATTTCTATCTTAGTTGAAGGAAGATTTTCTCCTTGATATAAAAAAGCAAATTAAAGATAATGTAGTTGGATGAGTGGGTCAGCCCCCTTTTTGGGGGGAATTAAAACCAACCTTCCTTGCCTTACAAATTCGGTTTTTAAAGAACAGAAAAAGCTCACCTATCCTTTTTATCAATCCCCAAATATCCTCTATTCATCTCAAAAGGCTTGTAGGTATTGTAAAATCCTAGATTTAGGAAACAGAAGTCCTTCTTGGAAGAAAGAATTACTGCATTCTTTCCCTGTGCCTTTGAGATGTAAATGTTATAAAGGTCTTCTCTAGGAACTTGTTTGTAAGTCAACTGTTTGAAATGCACATTTCAGGGAAATAATTCTTGTCAGAAAAAAGAAGAAAAAAAGAAAGGCTATTTGGAAACTAGGAAATAAAAAATCCTAAGTGTTGATGAGCACTGGGTGATGTACGGAATCTCTAAATCTCTATATTGTACACCTGAAACTAATATAACACTGTATATTAACTATACTGGAATTAAAAAAAATGTTTAGGGGTGCCTAGGTGGCTGAGTCAGTTAAGTCTCAGACTCTTGATTTCAGCTCAGTTCATGATCTCACGGTTGGTGAGTTTGAGCCGTACGTACATTGGGTTCTGCACTGAGAGCACAGAGCCTACTTGGGATTCTCTGTTCCTCTCTCTCTGCCCCTACCCCACTTGTGCTCTTTCTCTCTCAAGATAAATAAATAATTTAAAAAAAATTTTTTTTAAATCTTAAGTTTTCTTCTCAAATATTAGTAAAGAGGTTTAAGCCATCTGAGCAGATAACCTTAACTAATTCCATTTGTCAAAAACAAAATTTAGATCTATGTATTTGTTTTGTTAAAAAATTTTTTTCAAATGTTTATTTATTTTTGAGAGAGAGAGAGAGAGAGAGAGAGAGAGAGTGTGAGTGGAAGAGTAAGTATGATGTTTCATCTCCAATTTTGGAAGAATTTTGTTACTGATTTGTAAATTGATTTCCTTGTTTCATTTCTTTTTAAAAATACATATGACCTGAGATCATGACCTGAGCCAAAGTTGGATGGTCAACCAACTGAGCCATCCAGGCACCCCACCCACAAATAAAATTCTAAATGAAGTCTTTTTGACCTTGAACGAAGTTGGGTATTTTTCAAAGGTACCTGAAACATCTCAAAAGATTCTTTCTCTTTCCTTATTAAAGGATAAATATTAAACTAATCAGGCTTATTTGGTATGTTAAATTATATAGGAAGCATTGTCAGATAAGAAATGATGTTTTCAGGTTATATGGTGAGCATACATACGTTATCATAAGTGTTCCAGAAATTGTATAAAATTCCTAAAATTCTGATGCATTCTGGTATAATTTTATCTGTCCATAATTCCACTTATCATGTTAAATGTTATGTGTAACAAAAATTAACAAATTTCCTTGTCAATTCCTTGCAATTACTTGTTATCGGATCTTCCACAATAGACCTATTTAAATCCTTTGTCATTTGCAGGCAGTTATTCTTTTACTCTGATGCTTTTGCAAAATGAAATTCCTGGAAAGGACCCTACGAAGTACCCTTGATCACTGACACTGCTGCCAAATTACAAGGTGTACAAATCTCATGACTGTAGAAGGCTCATCTGACATCTGGTCCTGGGCCAATGCCAGAGACTTCAAAATCAAATTGACTGTGAAGATTAGTAGCTGACACTGAAGTACACCGTTTCCTCCTAAGATGTTGGATCAAGAACATTTCTCTCCATTCCTCTTTCCCTCTCTGGCCATTATTTCCCTAATTATTATACCATGAAGGTCTTTATGATTCGTTTGTCCACCTCTCACCTTGAGCTGGCCTAGAAAGAGAATGCCGTCACTCACATATGTCAGGCCACTGCAAAGGAGGGTAATCAAACTCTCAACTTACTGTTGGATTTGCTATAATACTGGTGACTCTGTGGTTCTGTCCATCAAAAACTTTCTCCTGATTTCTAATGTCTAGGTTTCTCTAGAACAAGCTTGCTGTAAAACACTTCTAGGGAAGTGGAAACACGGTTATACAAGATACATTAACAGGCCAACTGGCTTAAAGAAGTATCCCCTCTTTGGGACCATTTCTTGGTTTGATTCTAGTTGGTTTGGTTCATGGGGACCCTGTTTCAGGAATGTCCTGCAAATCTTAGGAATACTTTTTTCTTATTTTTATTTTTAATTTAATTTTTTATTTTTTAAAATTTACATCCAAATTAGTTAGCATATAGTGCAACAATGATTTCAGGAGTAGATTCCTTAGTGCCCCTTACCCATTTAGCCCATCCCCCCCCACAACCCTCCAGTAACCCTCAGTTTGTTCTTCATATTTATGAGTCTCTTATGCTTTGTCCCCCTCCCTGTTTTTATATTATTTTTGTTTCCCTTCCCTTATGTTCATTTGTTTTGTCTCTTAAAGTCCTCATATGAGTGAAGTCATATGATATTTGTCTTTCTCTGACTGACTAATTTCACTTAGCATAATACCCTCCAGTTTCATCCACGTAGTTGCAAATGGCCAGATTTCATTCTTTTAGATTGCCGAGCAATACTCCGTTGTATATATATACCACATCTTTTTATCCATTCATCCATCAATGGCCATTTGGGCTCTTTCCATACTTTGGCTATTGTTGATAGTGCTGCTATAAACATGGGGGTGCATGTGTCCCTTCAAAACAGCACACCTGTATCTCTTGGATAAATGCCTAGTAGTGCAATTGCTGGGTCGTAGGGTAGTTCTATTTTTCGTTTTTTGAGGAACCTCCATACTGTGTTCCAGAGTGGCTGCACCAGCTTGCATTCCCAAGGAATACTTTTACTATTAATAATTATCTTCCTGGTCTATTGCTCCTGGTATGTTGTTCTCTCAAGGTTTTTAGATGCGTGTGTGCAACTATAAACTAACAAATAGTCTCCCTCCAACTAGAATGCAAGCCTGACATCATCTCCTCCTGTGAAATATATACTGACACCCAAAGAGACAATGGTAACTGAGAATAGCTTTCAACATCACCTTTGCTCAAACCTCTTGGTTGGCCAGAGGTTGATCAAAGGGAGGAGGAAGAACTGTCAAATTGATCTCACATTAACCTTTCCTTGGTAGACGAGGCACCACTGGTCCTGGGAAACAACATCAGCAAAACAAAACTTTACATTTCATGTTCTTATAAATGTTCCATCTTCCCAGAGATAAGACCATCTAGTTAACCAATTAATAATCACCAAGGTATATGGGTGATTGCTCCATTCCTATGATACCTCAGATTTGTAACCCTAGGTAATCAGGTTTTTTTTTTAAATGTTTATTTATTTTTGAGGGGGGGGCATGAATGGTGGAGGGGCAGAGAGACCGAGAGGCAGAGGATCACTGTGCTGATAGCAGTGAGCCCTATGTGGAGCTCAAACCCACAAACTGTGAGATCACAACCTGAGCCAAAGTTGGATGCTCAACTGACTGAGCCACCCAGGTGCCCCACTAATCAGGCATTTTTATTCCTTCTCTTCCTTGTTCCCGATTTTTTATTCTGTAAAAGCTTCCTATTTTCCGCCCCATTTTGCAGTTCTCTGAACTCTTCAAAGTGCAGACAGTCTGCTTCATGAAGTGCAAAATAAAGATTGTTTGTATCACTTCAAATGTCTTCTTTAATGATTTTAACCATTTTAATGGCACACGCTCTGTATTCCCAGCATGTCTTCAGAACCCCTACATCCAGGAAGGTGTTTACCACTTATACAAGGCATCATGTTAGGTTTTGGGGGGATACCAAAGTGACAAAGAAATGCTTCCTTCAAATTTAAAATCACCCCTACTCTTTATTCCTTACCCTTTCTTTATGGAGCCATTTTATGCCTCCAATATCTTTCAATCAAATGACCCAGCTGCATGTGAAGCACACAGAAATGCATAGACAAAGCACTCCCAAGTCTTGGGTCTCTAGGCTGACCATCATTTCCCAGGTGAATATGAACCCCTGGGTAAACACAGGCCCCAGGTGGCCATGTTCCTCCAGGCTGACTGTGGAAGTTGGACTTAACCGTCACCGTATTCTCTAAACATTCATACTATGACATGGCAGAAAAAATTACATTCATCAAAAAAGAATTTACAACCTATGAAGAATGGAGAATTACAATATATAAAAAGTCTTCCTGCTATAAAATGTCTTTCCAATCATCCATAGGTACATTGTTTCTAACCCCAACTTATTTTTAGAGTTTGGTACATCTAAAGAGCTCTTCACCTGGTGTGTAACGTGCCTGTTAGCAGTCACCCATTACCCTTCAGGTAGTTTCCCTCTGGTGATATGTGAGCCCCCTGGAAACCTGGGCACTCTACAAAAAGCTCCTGGAAAATCATTAACACTAGGGACCACACTTTGCTATCAGACCTATTTGCCATTAGCAGCAAAATGGAATATATTGGTCTTATCTCTAGTCTAAAAGCCCATCTCTTCCCTAAAAGGCAATTTCTTTGCATGTAGTTAAAAGGATTAAAGGAACACCATTAACTTCCAGCATTTCTACTTACATTGCACAGTGCAGTGGAGTAAAGGGATTACCGATAAATGTTCGAAAACATTTTTGCTCCAAAAGTACCTCTATACAGTTTTCATTACCTGCAAGGAATCAAAAGAATTTAGGGAGTTTCCCAGAAAGAAATTTTGTTCAACGCAATCTATTTTCTTTTTCATTAAGTATTGAATTCGACTGAATTCTCCTGAATTGGCTGCATGTTCATTCTCCATGGAATAAAATTCACAAAATGCCAAAATGTTATGAACTATGCTCACAGGTGTTCTGAGACATAATGAAACAGTGAAGGCCATATGTTCTGGTGGAGAGAAAGAGATAAAGAAGAGACCTCATTTGCAAGCAGAATAGATTCTATATCATCCTCAGCTCTTGCCAGATGCTTGACATAGATATGCCTGTTTGACCATATTTACCATAGCAAATTCTCCTTTCACCCTCACGAATAGGTTCACTTACAATTATGCAACCTAATTCACGAAAGAAGATGTGATTGATAGAATTTAGTATTTGAGATAATGCAGGTGAAAAAGGGCTTTGACTATAAAATACTACACATGTGTTTAATACAGCACCAAGATCAGTTCCCAGCAAATAGTATGTACCCAATAAGTATTTTTTTTAATAAGTAGAGGAATGAATATGAGGAATTATTTTCAGCAAAATGACAAGTAGTTTCTAAATCAACTGAATTTGAGTTGAGTAAGGCCCTAGTTCTGTCAGCTTACTTGTTACCTGACTTAGGCAACTCACTTGGGATTTGTGAGCCTCAGTTTCCCATATATAAAATATCAGACTAGTAATGCCCGTCCTACCTAGGTCACAGGATGATGGAGTTTTCAGCTGATAAAGGACATATATGTGTTTTGTGAGACGAGGTACAATTGTTGAAGGCAAAGTTATTTGGCTTTGGAATATAGATTGTTCTCCTGAACCTCTTCTTGGTTAAATTTAGTGCTAAATTAGAGTTCTTTTATGGTCCACCTCAGAATTATGTAGATGTGTCTAATTTTAAGTGTTAAAATTCAAGCCAAACCGGGGCGCCTGGGTGGCGCAGTCGGTTAAGCGTCCGACTTCGGCCAGGTCGCGATCTCGCGGTCCGTGAGTTCGAGCCCTGCGTCGGGCTCTGGGCTGATGGCTCAGAGCCTGGAGCCTGTTTCCGATTCTGTGTCTCCCTCTCTCTCTGCTCCTCCCCCGTTCATGCTCTGTCTCTCTCTGTCCCAAAAATAGATAAACGTTGAAAAAAAAAATTAAAAAAAAAAAATTCAAGCCAAACCTTTCTTGTACTTCTAGAGAGAAAAGGTGAAACAGTTTTTAGGATGAAGAAGCACATGAAGTGATGAATATAAAATCGTCTAACTTTATTCAAGTTATACTGTTTAGCTTTCCAACTATATCCAACCCTCACTCAAACCACCCTAGATACTGTTGAAGTGTTGGGAAGAGGGGCTTCCCTCTATTAGTATGACTCCCCCCAAAGGACTTAGCTTCATGCAGCATCTACATCTACCATTCCTTGAAGACTATGTGAATCCCAATTTCAGATCTGTGTGGGGAGGACTGAGGACCCCTGTACAACTTTCAATATTCTAAGTGCTCAGTGGAGGGGATTCTAGGAAAATGAGAGCTTGAACCTCAGATTTGAAAGGCTGCACTGGCAAGGTGATTGCTCAGGAGAGGGTCTCCCCCTTCCCTCCTTGCACCTGGATGGGCCCAAGAACAGAGGCACCTGCCATTCCCACACTATCCCACTCCAGTCTAAATTATGCGGTCTATAATCAGCACTCTTATGTCTTCCCCCTTCCTGTAGGCTTTCCAGTGCCAGAGAGATCTCACAGCTTGATTCAGATGGGGGTAGGGAGCTCTCATCCATTAGTAGAGAGAAAAAAATCACAATCCACCAATGGCAGGGAGGGAGCAAAATCAAGTCGAACAAGCAGCAAAATGTGGCTCTCACCAAAGTCGAACACTGAAAAAAGGAGGACTCTAACGAAACCATAATGAAAGGTCTTACGTTGATATATCAGGGCACCCAAAAACCTTTCTGGACCTAATAATCATAGTTTTTGAGTGAAAATTTAATAGAAGAATTAAAAATGGAAAAATAAAATTATAGGAGTTGAGTAAGAAACACATGGGGAAATATCCACATACACTTAGGGGTGAAAGACCTGCTTAAGCAAGACTGGAAACTTAGATGCAATAAAAGAAAAAAAATTGATAGATTCAACCATTTAAAGTTCAAAATCTCTGCATCAAAAAGATATCATAAACAAGGAACAAAGACAAATGCAACACACATAACAAATGGAGAATTCATATTTCGAACACAAGGTACTTCTGCAAACACTATGAGAAATGATAAACAACTCAGTAGGGAAAAATGAGCAACAGATGAAAAAGGTAATGTCCAGAAGAGGACACTTTCCTCATCTGGAAAAGGAAATACAAATACATAAATAAATACACTATCAGAGAAACACAAATTGAAAAATATCTGTTTCTTGCCCTTCAAACTGACAAAAATTAAAAAAAAAGACATACTATCTTGGGCTGGCAGAGGCTTAAGAAGATAGTAAGTTTTATATACACGTTTGATGGAGTAATAAATCTTTATACTCTTTTTGCCAAGTAATATGGTATAATTTACTAAAATTAAAAAATTTTAGGGTATGTATGCCCTCTTATCAACAATTTCACTTTTGGGGACATCTGAAAGAACTCGAGTTACCATAATATGAACATACACACTGCAGCATTGTTTGTAATAGGAAAAAACCTGAAAACAATTTGAATGTTCGTCAACAAGGATATGGTATGAATAAATAATAGATTCTGGTATACACACTCACACATGCCTGTATCTATCCAGCTATGTGCTACAAAATATACAACTATTAAAAAGATCAATGTATAGTGATACATATTGACTTGTCAGAGTATCTGCAATGGAAAGTTAAGTAAATAGTGACAAAAAAGTTATATAATATTTGCTCTATGATTCTAGTTTTTAAAAATAGGTGCGTATATAATAGGTGCATATTTATTTATTATTCTCAAGGGAAAATTATGAAATATATATACACCAAATTACATCAGAAAGTAAATTTGGAAATGGAGACAATTTTACTTTAGGCACTTCAGTATTTTTGATATGTTACAGTTAGTATGCATTTTCCTTTTTTACTCAAATAAGTGAAATAAAATTTTAAAAATCTCCCAAATAACAAGTGCTACTAAATAATTAGGGGATATAAGACATAAAAAGAAATGCCAAAAAAAAAAATCACGCATCTACTAGTGGTCAATTGTGACAGATTATTACATCATATTTTTTTGTTTGCTTTTTTAGCTTTATTATTTTAATTCCTTGTAGGATCTCTGGTTATCTCATGTAAACCAGAAACCCTGATTAAAACTAGTTCTTTCAGTTCATCCAAAGCTCTGAATAGGAGTTACATGTTAGAGGTTAACAAAAAGGAGGAAAGTGGAGGTGCCTGGGTGGCTCAGTTGGTTAAATACCCGACTTTGGCTCAGGGCACAATCTCACAGTTCGTGAGTTCAAGTCCTGCATTGG